>NC_079153.1:113338182-113639614 GCF_947563725.1 Argiope bruennichi | reverse complement strand
AATCTCTCATTTCGAGATCCAGTGGTTAAGCGATGCGAAATGAATTGAAATTTTAATACTCTAGTTATACAGGTATACGCATCATAGGAGTGATTAAGGAGCGGTGATTAGCTAATGGGACAAAGCGGTACAGATAAGTCAGTACCAGTCTTTGAAGGCCTTTATTCTTCTTTGGCTTAGAGTTGCAGGTGTTAGAAGGTGATATAAATATTCTGATTATTAATTTTATAGGGATTCAGAAGCAAAACATTAGTAATTTTGTGTCAATTTTTAAAGCCATATATGACAAAGGGGTGACAATTATTATCATATCCCAGACGGTATCTCTTCTTGTGCCACTACTGATGACTGCGCGCAAAAACTCATATTATTACCCTCTTTATGCGCTTTTTATAATTTCGTTATTGATAAGAAGGCAAATAACATTATCTTTTTTAGAACCAAATATGATGTATGGAAAAAAAAATAATATTATGCCCAATGTCGAATTTGGGAATTTCTAGTTTACAGACGCTCAGGATCGCTGGGCTGAGGAACGGGCTGGAAGTAAGTGGCAGTGGAAGTAAGTTAGTAATTTATTTGGAAATAGAATTCCTAGCATTTATTCATTTACTTGTATAAACGCCTTAAAACGTATTGTTTCCAAATGAATAAACTTGTAAAAAAATACAAATTTTATGAATTATGGAATTTTAAAATAATACTAAGATTTTTTTAATACTTGTCAAGTTTCGATCTATTTCATTATGCTCTCTTTATTATCAGAGCATTTATAAGTGCGGAGTGTCTGCTTAAGTAATATTGTGCACAAATTAGAAGTCAAACATTCACTAATCACAATAAATTGTTAAAAATATGACATATGCATAAAAGATTGATTTGCCACTGATTATAGACCGGATGAGATTTAACTCATTGCGTCATTCCGTTAAAAATACCACACCCTCTTTATCTAAGGTAGATGACAGCCTAAAAGAATTCAAATATTACTTGCCTCGGCACAAAACAACATAATAAAAGCCAAAGGATAATTAATTTTGTGACGAATAATGAACTAAAATAAACGCACTGGTTACACCTTGAAACCATTCCACGAAAAATTTTTTACCTGTACACTTCAGCCTGGAAGAATAACTAGCACTCCCACACTGCTGCAGAAATCGGTTCTTTTTGATGATTTTTTTATTGCATTTCTGACCACATTTCACGATTTTGAAATTTCTTATCAGCAATATTTCTTCGTAATTTCTTGAGTAAATTCGGTTAAATTTTGAGTCTGCAAGAGAGCTATTTTGGGAAAGATCTCTCCATTTTGAGCCATCACCATCGGAAAAGGATAATACTTATAGCAGGTACTTATAATAAGCAGGTACTTATCTTTTTAAAATTCTGCGGAACTCTAGAGTGTTGGTGGTAGTGGTGGATTTAGGTGCATTTCGGTTCTAGGAAGTGCACAATTTTTAATAGGGTGATCAATTTAGTTTCAAGTTTTAGCGCATTTATAGCATGTTAATGATTTAATTTAAATTAATATTTTTTTATTTAATTAATTTTGTTCGGGATTTTTTTTAAATCTGTTGCCACTCCAGATAGTTCACATCCACATTAGGGACACAGTACTTTGAAGCGGATGTTTGTTTTTATAACTTCTAGTAATTAAGTGAATATAATGAAACATATGGAAACAGTAACCAATTATAATTGCTAAAATATTACTATTATTCTAATATTTCATCATTCAAATATTTTTTTATTTTTTACAAGCTTTCTTAATCGATAATTAGGAAATAATTTTCCTATAGATCTCTAAAGTGTCCCCTTGCTGTTGCCTCTCAATCTAGAGGTCCTAGGCAGCTGCCTCTGCCTAGTTGGAAGACCAGAACTTCTTGGCGGCGACACTAGCGTCTTCCAGGTTCGAAATCTGATTATATCCAAAGAATGGCCTTGGAAGCATATCTCGTGTATGTTAAATCTGTAGAGATCAAATATCCTCCAGCTAGTGTATCGCGAAAGTTTTGGAGGGCAGTTGACCGATTCAAGTGTCGCCCTCGTCATCTGACAATAGTTCAAGATTTCGACTTCCACCCTAAAATAGCCTTCGATCTACTTCAAAACGAAATGCAAATTGAACTAAATTAAGCTAAACAAATTTCCAAACCATATCAACCGAGGACGAAAATCGCCGTCGAGCCTGATGAGCGAAACACCATTTCTGTATCCACTCGGGTGACGAGAACCAACTACCACACCGGAAACTTCCGATCCTCATATCTGAGGTGCCCCCCCCCCTCCGGTGGGAGTTGTAACTTTTAGAAATCTAGCAGCGTCGGATTTCAGATTAGATAATCTGAGCAGCTGTCAAGACCAGATGGGCTGAGGAAGATGCAAGCACGTTTTTAGCAAACCGTATTAGCCTAGCTAGCGAATAAATTTGGGAAAAATATATAAATTGTGTGAATTATAACATATTTGAATAGTACTGAATGTTTGAACTGATTTATTAAAATAATTTTTGAAAAATTAGAGTATAATTAATTATTTGTACATAATATATTACTATATTAATTATACATTTCACATATTATGTTATATTTCACAGTCTAGTAAATAATAATTTTTATGCTATATTTGCATAAAGTTTATTATTTCCCAATAATCTGTCATAATAATTAAATGCATTTTGTGGTAAGTTAAGAAATCGTTAACTTATAGTTATCTTATTTGATTACATAATCATTTTACTGTATTTGCGATTCTCTTAACTATGGTATACATATTAAAAATAAATAAAAGCTTATTCATTTTCTGAATTTCTAAAATAAAAATCGAACAAAAATTATATAGATTAATTTGTAGAATAAATTAAAAAATTTGTAAAATGATTTAAAATGAAAAATGGCGCTCAGATTTAAGTGTTTGATTTCGCGATTACAATTGTTGTTCTGTGATCAATTTTCATTTTAATCGGCCAGTTAAAAAAAGTTTAAAATACACGTTCGGTGATTTGGTTCTTGTGTGATAACCATATTAAGTTAAAAAACTTTATTTTCAGCATTTATTATATTTATATTTTAGTATAAAGTTAGATAAATTTTAAAATAATATATAGATTAACATTAATTAAGTTATAAAATAAAATGTAGATTAAAAATATCTTGAAAAGTGATAATGTAGATTAAAAATATTTTGAAAAGTGATAATGCAGATTAAAAATATGTTGAAAAGTGATAATGTAGATTAAATTAAAAATATGTTGAACTTGAAAATGTGGTTTAAGTTAAAGATGTGTTGAAATGTGAAAATGTAGATTAAGTTAAAAATGTGTTGAAATGTGAAAATGTAGAATAAATTAAAATTATCCTGGTATTAAAAATTGGGCCATGTAATGTTCAAATTTGGAAAAACTGCCCACTCGAAATATTATTTTATTCTTTTTTCTTTATCGTCATTTCCCGCATATTTAGAGATTTCAAAATAATTTTCATTCCCATTACTATGCCTATGTCATTTGATATTTGCATTTTCGTCAGATTCCCCCCCCTTCCCCCCATCACTATACAGCAAATCACTTTTAAAAAAAACTGAGCTTATCAAACTTTTCCCTTCGTTTGACGGTGGCGCCGTGTTAAAAGCAGTGTCAGGTTGTTTGGGATTGGCCCAATTTTTGACAAGCCGTATAATTAAGTGGGCTGATTTATCAATCGTAAACCGTGCTTTTCATTTGCGGGTCGAATTCCGTAAAATGAAAATGGATTAGGACTTCTTTTTTTTCTTCTTTTAAGTAAAGCTGATTTGTAGAAAGAATATTGCTCATCTATACTTTTTATTTTCTTGTAAACGAAGTGTAGAGAAAATATTGTAATCGACGATTCTTCAGATTTCAAACCTCCTTCAGCTCGAAGATCACATTTTTGGCATTGCGTCTGCCTTCCTGTTTATGAGCAAGATAACTTTAAAAAAGCTTTAAACTAGAAGGGTGGAATTTAGAATACAGACTTAAAAAACCGAATTCGAAGATATCTATCGAATTTTGAAGGAAATCCATTCTTAGGAAGTCTATCTGTGTGGCGGTTCATCAGCGAACTCGATGACAACGAAATGTGAAAAGCTAGATAAATAAAATTTGATGCACAAGAGAAACATCTAAATATAAATGCTTATCAATTTTTAAGCAAATCGGTCAAAAGATCGAGTTTCGTATGGATGTAAAAGCACTAACTCATAAATCCAATGACTTAAATCAATGAAATTTAGTATGTAATCTTGTAATCAATTGTAGTTCCAAGTGAAATTTTGGTTTCAACAGGTCTGAAAAAAAAAAAAAGGCGTCTAAAACACATATTCGCACGATAGAATCAGTAAGAATGCTAGATTCATGCTAAAAATCTATATTCCATAACTGTTGCTTGCCAGCGCCGTGCAAGGCATACCCAACCTTATTCAGAGTTCACAATTTTATACTGTTGTAAAAGGAATAGGAGCTTTATTGAAGGACATGCGAGAAAGTTTGGTAGAGACCTGCCGATTAAAAGGAATATACCGATTTGTCATAAAATTTGGTTAGCCATAATGATGATTCAATGTACCCCGATGCCAGGATTTCAAAATTTAATGTAGAAAACTTTTTTTTTTTACTGTTTTGTATTATTTTAAATGGTTTTTCGTACGTCTGTCTTTGTAGTCGCGTTTCTAATTATTGCAGAAAAAAAAATTGTGCATTATTATTGAAAACAAACAATTGTCGTTCTAAAGATTTTTTTCGCGCTTTCTAAAATAATTTATTTAATTTTAAGAAATTTTTGAAAATTCATAATTTGTTCCGATAATTCTAAGAGCTGAAATTTAAATTCCTTCATCCGACTTTCTGTCAAGTGATAACGGCGGTGATTGAGGTGATTATTCGCACATTTTTCTCTAATTTAAAATAAGAAGATCTAAACATTTATTTATTTATTTTGTAATATATTGTTTTCTTGATAAGCCCAATAATTTTCTTTGCTGATTCACAGAAGAAAGACAGATCCGACAGAGAAGTTTTACTTCTTTGCCGATTTGGCCAGGAGACAAATTGGTAAATCAAGAGACATGAAAATTACAACTATTTTTACTATTTTTAAATTCTAATGAAGTAGTTTGTGAGAAATTTTTTAATTTTATTGCCTTTCTCCATTTTCAGATATTTGTTTTAATCTTTGATATCCTTTGTTAACTAAGCGAGATCATTGTCATGAAGAAAAATAAACGCGTAAAAAATCACTAATATTTTTTCATTTCATTTTCATAGCTTAATTTAAGTCATTGTAACTTTGATTTCTCTAACATTGGTCATATCAAAGGTAACGTCTGGATTCTGAAAGTAAATAACAATGCTTAGTTATAGTTTTGTATATACTATTGTCAAGGACCGGCTGAAGTAAAAGAGGGATCAAATGTAAAGTTCATTTGCGGGATAATAGAACACATTTTGCACAACATAATATTAATTCACATCCTTTTTTGATTTATTACATTGCACAAATTAGTGTAACGAAGTATTAAGGACAACATGGCTACATATGTCCAACATGGCTACACTCATGTCCAAAATTAAGATCACAAAAAGGCTTTTCAAAGTAATTTTAAATGCCTACCATTAAAATTTAAACAAATTATATTTTAAATATTGTGAAGGACCTGCAACTTGATATTAACCTTTGTTGTGGGAAAAAATGTTGTTAAGTATTAGTTTTTGTGGAACTACTGAAATTAGACCGTTTAAGCATTTAGGATTTTTGCCTGCAATTTTGTGAATATTGCATTAAAACAAAAATTTTAACCTGTTTCCAGTGAGAATGAGTTCCCATAATCGTTTAGACCATTCCTTGAGATGGAGATTCGTTGGCAGGCTTGAAGCTTTGCAGTCTCAAGCGGAGGTGGCTCCATGGTTACAAGTGGCACCGAAAGTGGTATCCAAGTTGTGGAATCAATTCTAAAAAAGTGGTACTGTAACCAGGAAGGCCGACCAAGGTAGTCACAGAGCAACGACACATGCACAGGATCGCTATGCGGCATTAGGCGCACGACGGCATAGGCTGACAACGGCTCCTCAACTTGCTCGTGACCTTGCTGCTGGGTCTGGAATAAGAATTTCCAGACAAACATTATACAGACATCTAGCAGAGAGGGCCCTTTATGCCCGGCTACCAGTTGTATGCGTCCCTTTGACTGCATCCAACAGAAAAGCCTGGTTGTTGTGGTGCTGAACACATCAGTCTTGGGCACAGCAAAAATTGGGGCGTGTTCTTTTCAGTGATGAGTCGAGATTTACCACACAGAGTGACACTCGTCAAATCTTCATCTGGAGAGAGCGAGGAGCTCGCTATCATCTCTCAAACGTAAAAGAAATCGACAGGTTTGGTGGCAGAGGAATCCTTGCCTGGGATGGCATAATGTTGGGCAGTTGTACACCACTGCCCGTCTTCGATACAGGTGCTGTCAATGCACATCGCTATAGGGATGATATCCTTGAAGCCTATGTGAGGTTGTTCCGGGGTGGTTTTGGCCCAGACTTCATGTTTAAGGACGATAACGTGCGTCCACACAGAGCCCAGATCGTTGATGATTTTCTTGGGGAAGAGGATATTCGAAGTATGGACTGGACCTCGAGGTCTCCGGATCTCAATCCTATTGAACATGTTTGGGATGATCTCGGAACAGCCATTGCAAACCGTAACCCCCTCCTAATACCCTCCAAGAGTTAAAAGCCGCGCTTTTGGAAGAATGGGCTTTGTTGCCCCAAGCATTTATTAACACCCTTATAAACAGCATGAAAGCTCATTGTGAAGCCTGTATAGCAGTGCACGATGATCACACTCCATATTAGACAGGCTTTGCCCGAGATAAATGCTTTATCTCTGATTCATAATGTAATACTTTTTGATATACTCTGTTTCTTAATTCCCAATTAAAATCTTTTCCATGTTGTTATGTATCTATGTCCTTTCTTCCATTGTAGTGTACCTCTGTGCCAAATTTCGTGGCAACACAGTGAATAGTTTTTGATTTTTCGCAGATTTTATGTTTGTGACCTTAATTTTGGACATGAGTGTAGTTTAGTCATTTTTATAAAGTTAATATTTCAGTTATAAAAAATAAGGTTTCAAAAAATGAAATTGCATAAATAATTGCTTCAAAAACTTGTGAAATACTATAACTACAAGAATACGAATTGTAAGAGTAAGGTTCTAATATGTGAAATTTATTTCATTTTCTTATATATTTTATGGAAATTCGTTTATAATATCCCTATAATCTACAAGTTTATTTTTTAAACTCACATTCGAATTTTATAGATAAAATGCGTAAGTGAAAATATTTTCTGACTAATACAACTCAAGTAATGTTTCCAATATTTTCAAACTAGAGAAAGATTTTTCGACAAATGTAACTATAATTGATAAAGTCAATATGTATTCCAGAGAAGTGATAATAATATATTTTATATTATTTTGACAAAAGTATTATAATACTTGTTTTCTTTCGATCCCGGTGGAAAAAAAAAAAAAAAGCTCAGAAAGGAAGTCATTTATCAGCTGTTTCTTATGGGAAAAAACAAAATGCATTTCGTTACGGGCCATTTTTTGAGTAAAATAAAGAGTTTTGTTTTTGTTTTTATAGTCGAACAACATTTTCAGATTCAAGGTCTGGAGCTCAAATTTGTAAAAGTAAGAAATTATTTCAAAAAAATTATTTCTGCAGTACTATTTCAGTAAGATCGATATCAGCTCAATCGTGTAAGATCGTTCAGAATTAGGGATTGCAATACCGGACCAAAATTTCAATACCGGTATTCGGTATTTTTTAAATCTTAATACCGGGATACCGGTTTTAATACCGGTATTAGAAATTTTAGAAAAAGAAAGAAAACAGAGGCGTTTCTTTGTTTTATTTGCCAGTTTTGTTATAGAGTGTAAATGTCACAAAAAATAATTTATAACTTATAAATTATAACAGTATATAATCACAAAAAAGTAAAGAAACATCTTATTTATTTAAATCACAAAAAAAGTGTAAATATCACTATTCAGTCTGTGGTACTTTTACAAAGTTTTGAAATGTGATCTTAAAAAACATAATGCATCAATTGTACTGTCATTAAGCCTGAAAAGTAATTTTGTGTAAAAATGACTAGCTGTCGAAAACGCTCTTTCGGCATCTACGCTAGTTTGTGGTACTGTTAGCAAGACGCGATATATTTCCAAGTATTTATCTCTAAATTCCTTATCTTCAAATAAAATAAATCGATTTCTCGTCGGATGATTTTGGATATAGCTGATTTCTGTATTGTATTTTGGTTCGTTTAAATTTTTTTATTTATCGCTAATTCTAATTTTTGTTCAAGAGACAATTCCTTTTCACTGTCGACAGTAGTGACATCATAATCTTCGATAATTGAACCGAATTCTTCTAAATGTGGATAGGTTTGTGGGTAAAAAATTTTAAGAAAATTTACTCTAAATTTAATCAGATTTGAATTGGTTATTTTCTTTTCTTCTTTTTCATTTTTAAAATCATTATAATGATGTAAATACCATAAGACATTTTCTATTTCTGTATGCCTATCTTCTGTGCGATTTTTCACTGTAATATATAATTCTTCAGATAGTGATGTGTGCTGTTCTTTCAATGACTGCAACATGAAATTTATTGTTGCATTAGCTGTTAATAAATTAGAATCTCTCAGACACAATGCCTCAATAGTCAGTTTTATTGGAAGTAGAGCTGATATAGTTCTGGATATTAAGTCGAATTCACTATCTGAAAAATTAATTTACAGGTTTAAGACGATTATTGGATATTTGGATTGGATTTCTCAGTTTCAAAAATCGTTCCATCATTAGGAGTAAACTGTTCCAACGTGTTTTAGAATCTAATATTAACATATATTCTGTT
Organism: Argiope bruennichi; assembly: GCF_947563725.1. Classification (NCBI taxonomy): domain Eukaryota; kingdom Metazoa; phylum Arthropoda; class Arachnida; order Araneae; family Araneidae; genus Argiope; species Argiope bruennichi. The sequence goes on along the minus strand of NC_079153.1, from coordinate 113,630,683 downwards.
TTATTTTCAGTTAATATATATTTTAGTAATATATCCTTTTTATAGGGGAACGTTTAAATATCTGAACAATTTTTCGAACTTTATATTTATTATAGGAAGCAATTCTTGATTGGTTAATATTTCATCCTCATTAGCAATATCTTCTTCAACAATTACATTGTCATTATCTTCATTGTCAATATCACTCTCACTCTTACTCTTTTCAAAGTTGGAATCCGAAATTTCTATATCCACAGTATTTGGATTCTTCTGTTCTTTATTTTTTTGATATAATACATCTATTACTCCTAAACTTTTTTCATAATTGTTGCCCCATCAGTAGTTATGGTTACAATATTTTCTTTCAAGGATAATCCATGTTTCACTAATTTAGATTTAAGCAATTAATTAAGCCCTTAATTAGCTAATTAATTTCGCCCGTTAGGGAAACATAAAAACAAAAACGTATACTATTTTGCTATGTTTCGCGATACCTGAACATATAGTGGAGACAATTTTAAAAATTTCTAGTAAATACCGAAAAACCGGTATTTAAACCTGTGAATACCGGTATTACGAAATTGTACAAATGGCTCGAAATACCGGTATTCGGTATCCCGGTATACCGGTATTGCAATCCCTATTCAGAATAAATGTGTAGGAAATCCTGTATGTGATCCTTGGAGTAATGGATACAGATGATGCCAGCAAACTATCTTTTGTTAAATAGCCAATATCTTTGAAGAAACAGCCTTTGTGTTTGACTAAATGATAGCAGGAAGAATGAAGAGCAATTGGTCGGTAATTCATTTGGAACAGATTAAATTAGTAATATAATATTGACTTTTTAAAAGAATTTAATGTAATCAATTAAATTTTGTTTAAAAGTTGTTATATTATATGATAAAAAAAACATTGGTCAAAATCCTTTCAATTTAGGCGAAAATTATTTTTGTTGTCCATTATTTTACAACTAGAAGCGGAAGATGAAAGGTTACTGAATCCAAGTGCTGCTCAAAAGGCCGTCCTCCCTAAGCATCACTGGTCATCATCTATACAATGAATATATTACGTGCAAAGCTTTTACAAATATTCTTAAATGTCAGCAGAATTTTGCTTTTAAGATTATAATATTACAGGAAACACGAATATCCGTATCTGAAAAAGACACTCAATAGATAAGAGGTTGAGTATCTATTACCGACGAAAATGCCGGTTACCAAAGGCAGATAGTTTAAAATAAAATATGCAGGTATAAACTTATTAACTTCTTTTTCAAATGAAATATGATTTCATCATTTTAAAAAGAAATTATTTTTTTAGTTATTCAGTAACTTGCTCGTAGAAGTTTTCAAGTGTCTGTAAGTATGAAAAAATATGCGATAAGCATCTACGTTAACAGATTGTGTAATGAATTGCTGACACATAATTCCTGATTTCTATTTATAAGCACAAACTATTAAAAATAGTTCACAAATAAAGAAAAGATAATTTTACGGCGCCGAAGGCAACATCCACGATTGTGAGTCCAATTTAAATCCTCGCACGTCTTCTGTCTTCCAACTTTCATCTTTGGAGAATTCGCAGTTCTTTAAATAGATCACTCAGATATTAAATGCCTTCACTCCTGAATGTGAGGGTGGAGGGGGGGGGCGGTTTTAGGAAAGTCGGACGCGTAATGGGAGGTGGTAGCTGTTTTGCACTGGAGCAGAGACGAGTTTTGAAAACTTTGAAGAAAAATTTGCAGTTCAGTTACCTCTTCGTCATCTATTTTTGCGGGGGTGGGCTGTCACGTGACGCATGGCTAAGACCCGCCGATGCCCTAATAAGACTTCCGCTTGGAAAAACAGTGAAGTCGCTTTTACTGAGAGAATATGCGTAAAAGACGGAAAACGAAACCAGTTTTCTTTTTCTTTAACGGGATGATTTTCATTTAAGTGCGTTTTACGCTTTCTTTCCATTTCTGTATTCATTCATTTTCATGAAATCTCAAAAGGAATTTATTAAACTTTATAAGTAAATAAATAAATTGTATCCTTTATTTATTACAAGAATTCGTTGATTATTTTTTAGAATTTTACAAAGAACAGTATACTGTATACTAATTTTCAAAAGTGACCCTTAAAAGATATGACATTTGAGGCGTTATATAAAAAAAGAAGTTTAATTGAAAAAATATATAATTTAGTTGTATATGACATATTTAAACATACATGGCAGCATTATTTTTTTTCAAATTCCCCTTCAATATTTTAAAAAATTTTGCAAAGAATATTAGCCTAATATTAATTTTAAAAAAATGACACTCTTGAGAAATGCCGTTTGAGACACTACAAGAGAAAAAAAAGTTCAATTGAAAACGTATATGGATGAGTTATATATGGCATATTTAAACATATATGCCAACTTTATTTATTAAAATTTCCCTTGAATATTTTAAAGAATTTGATAAAAAAATATTAGCTAGATTTTAATTTTAAAAAGTGCTGTTCGCTGTAGATGATGTTTGAGACTTTACAAGAGAAATAAATGTTCGATTGAAAATATATAAGTTTGAGTTATATATGATAGTTTTATTTTCTAGAAACTTTCTTTAATTATTTTTAAGAATTTGGCAACGTATACTAGTGATACTAGTTTTTAGAAGAGGCACTTATGGGGGATATGTTTGAAAATTTATTAAAGAAGAAATTTTATAGCAAATATATGTGGTTGCTTTATCATATTTTAGCCTGAATTCATCATTATTTGTAAGTGATAGGTTCACTAGAAAAAAATGGAACACTGATGGATTTTGCGTAAGCACGTTTTGGAATGTTTTCAATTTTCTTCTATTTTATTGACACAAAAAAATGAAGTCCATAAAAATGATGTTCCCATGTATAAGCAGCGAAACAATTGACTTTGAATCAAGCAGTGATATTTAATACAAAAGTAAGTACACAAAATATACAAAATTATTTTTGTAATTATTAAATTAGTATTTTATAACCAATTCTTTCAATTCTAAGATATAACTTTCTGTTGTTATCCAGTTATCTAAATATTCGATTATCCAGATCGAGTCTACTTCCAATAGATCTAGATAAATGGCGCTCTACCGTATATAACTAATAACCGGCAAAAATGGCGAATCAATTTAACAAATTGATTGGAATTATTACCCATAATGCACAGACACACATGAACCCGCACGCAGGTACACACGTACGCACATACACGGCAATTATCCTATATATATTTCAAATATTAAAAGTTTGAAGTTACATTTCTGAAAAACATTAAAATAATTAAACTACTTAAGATAAATTAACAGAAACAAAGCTTAATTACATTGCAACTTTACATAAAGTGTTTTGTTTAACGCTGTTATAATCGGTGACCACTTCAAGTCAAGGCGTGCTGAAAGTTTTTAGTTAAAGTGCAAAAATAGATCTTCCTTTTCAAGGACAATGGCAGGAAGTCCATATGTTTACAGGACTCTTTTATCATTTCCCAGAGACGATTTATTTGTTCTATAAATTGCACATCCGATTTAAGCTCCGAGATCTTGATGATCGATTAAAAATTGTACTATCACGTCTTGCGAATATGTGATAGATAACGACTAGGTGAAACCAACACGAACCTTATTATATTAAGACATAATAATATGACGGTGATGAAATAAAATAAACTGTTATTAGATGAATACATAACATAACATAATGTATATTAACATTATTTTAGTATAATGCATAACATATTATAATGTAAATTTAGCACAAATATACTTAGGAAGTGTGGGAATGTGCATCTCGGAATGATTTTCAAAATATTTTGATTAGAAAAAAATTAAAGATGTCATTTCCCAGTTATAACGTCCATTGTTGTAATATCAAGTTATGAACATCATAACTTGATGAACATCATTATTATTGCACAAACATTAAACTATTATTTTCTTCATGATATAAATTAAGTTTCTGCACATTTTTTTTTCTGAATTTTGATAATTTTTTAAAAATATATTTTGCATAGCTTTCGGTGATGCCATTAACTGTCGCAATATAATTCAAATTGTTGTAATTATTTCATCAAATATTTAATAACGTAATTTTCTTCCTTTGTTGTTGAATGCAATGGATGGATTTTTTTCTCATTTTTTTCCGATTATTTAAGTAAATATGTTAAAATATCATGGCTTTAATGCCTATCGCAATTTGATGTTTAAAATATCTTGTCGAGAGTTTTATAAGCATCAAATTATGCATAGAGGATTTAAGTGAAATTAAATACAATCTATATTTCTAGGTAACCAGACGATCGCCAAAGGTATCTAATATTACATAAAACATTAGCTAAATTTAATTAAAAAGACGTAACTTTTGCAAAATATGAGATAAGTTGATGACTTATTTTTTTTAAGTTTATGTTATTCCTACGATAAAGATTCATATAAAATGAACCCTGGAGCTAATATGAATATGGAGTTCCATATCCCATTATTTAAAAAAGCAAATAATGGATCATGGTGCAATTTTTTTTAAAAAATGGTTAGCAAAATTTAAAAATAGAATTTATTACTTTTGAGGTTTATGGAAATAATTCAGAATTTCAAATTATGAAGAAACTTTTTGTAATAGACTATTTTCAGAAACAATTGATTATAAATAATAATAATGTGAATAAGTTTAAAGAAATATCAAAATGAACCCATTTTAAGTATCAAGTGGTCCTTTTGAAAATTTATTAAGGGAAAGTGAAAAAAATTTGACTTTCAACTTATATATTAAGGGATAATCCTAACTGCAAAATTTTTGACTTTTCTACATATATGTTAGGGTACAATCCTAAGTGGAAAATTTTTTTTGATCAATTTAGGAAAGCGATAGAAAGAAATAACCTAATTTTTGTATTGAAAATTAATCGGGATTGATAAAAAAAAAAAAACAATCAGGAAGCATCCGAGAACATTAGAAAATGATTTTTTTTCATTTAATTGCTCCATATGAATGAGTTTTTGACTGTTATATTTATTTCTCAAGCACAAACCTCATTTATTTATCAAAAACCAGAAATTTCACTCTGGAATGCTTTCACTAATTTAAAATGGCATTCTCGTGGGTCAAAACTCTTCGAATGTCGACTTTGCAAGAACCATAAGAAAAACTCTTCAAAACTGCCTCTCCTACTTCCGACCTTGCGCATGCCCAACAGGTTTTGCGGGGGTGTCCGTGAGATGCACTTCGCAGTTTTCCTGCCTCGTGCTGGGTCTTCGAAACCGCGCCAACAGTTGATTCTCTGACCAAACGATTTTTTTTACGGACAATAATATTCCCTTTTATTCGCTTTTTTATATTTTAATTCTGGAGATATTTTTTTTGTGTTCATTTCATTTCTTTTAACAAAGCGAGAAAAAGAATTCCAAAATGTTAGAAGGCACTTTATCCGTTTACGCATTCATTGTGATTTTTCCACTAGCTGTGATAGGAGGCTTGCTTTTTCTCATTAGAAATTTCATTCGATCGACAGAATATTGTGATGCCGATGCCAGATTCGATGGAAAGACAATCGTCGTCACAGGTAAAAACTTTTGATATCTCCTTTTTCTTTTCTTTCTTTCTTTCTTTTTTTTTTCAAACGAAAAACGTTTGAGCTCATTAACAGTTGGAAATTCTCAATTCCCCGATGGAACATGTTTGCAAAACGAAACGAACAACTTTGATAGTTAACAAAACAAAATTCAAAATAAAAGCACTTTGATTCAGTACGATTTTAATTCAGTGCTATTATTTTATTTATTATTTCATGAATAAAAATGAAAACTAAGTTTACGATGATCATGGAAGATATATTTAAGAGTTATTCTAATATTTGTTTTCATGAGCCAGAATTATTCTTTTATCAATAAATAATATAAATATATCACATTCATAATTTCACTAACAGAAGAGTTTTAGTTCTCTGTGATTAAATATGTACTGCGTAATATATTATTAATTTTCTTAAATGTTGTTTAATGTATATATATATATATATATGAATACATTTTTTTAAAAATATAGTGGATTCTCGTACCGCGATAGGGATACGATTGTGTAAAGGGAATTCGTGTAATAAGTCAAAGATAATAGGAGAATTTATGTAAACTCAATAATGTCTCTAATTTGTAATTGATTGTATTGCCAAAGAGAAGTCACTTTTTTTTCATTGTATAAAAAGAAGTACTGCAATTGTCAAAGAATTAGAATTCGAGATTTTGGCGAATCTTTTGATTTCAGACCTCCTTGAGACCGAAAAGCGCATTTTAGGAAATGTATTTATCTGTCTGAGAACAACACTATAACACAAAAACGCTTCGCCCTAGACCGATGAAATTTGGTATGTGGTATTTGCATCATTTTTTAAAGATTTCTATTAAATTTGGACAAGCTTTATTTGTATGAAATTTATTTAACAATCAGAGTAAGGCTAAACCAACAGCTACCAAACGTAAAGAACTAGATGGAAATGGTTGGTCGTAGATTTAGCAACAGAAGAAATCGGTCAAGGGATAGACAGTCTGTCGGTTAGTAATTATACATGCAAACGCGATTACTAAAAAATAAAAAGAAATTTGTTACGTGCTCTTGTTATTAAAATTATAGTTCCGTGTAGAATTTTGGTACCAACCTGTTAACAAAAAGATATCCAAAATGCATATTCGATTTTCTTCGCTATGCTATAAAGCATAAACGCTTATGTGCGGAGCTCTTGAAAATAAAAATCTGAGCACTTATCGCGTTCGCGTAAGAGGGGATATAATATCTTTATTAGGGAGTACGTGAAGAGATCACTCCGGTTGATTTTAGTTTGTTATCCGAATTAACGTTATGCACTAGTGCACTATATGGGAATCCATAGTATTGTTTTCGTGCGTAAGACAAACATAAAAAAAAACTTTCATTAATTTGTACCTATCCCTAATTTTCAGTTGATTTATTTGGGAAAAATTAATTTATGCAAGACGACAGGAGGTTCGAGTATTAGAGAAAAAAAAATCGATAACAGCTTTATTACATTGGGCTATCCATAGATCCATAAGAATAACCTTTGCCTGTTTGCTGGAACTCAGTCCCGACATTTTTTCCCATTTCTAGCCTCATAATGGACGAGATGCAATAAAATATCCTGATTCTTGTAAAAATGTCACTATTGTTACATAGTCATTACAATAGCGATGTTGCAGAATGAATTATTTACTTCGTTCATTCATGCCATAGTTAGTATAGTTAGTGAACATGAGAACATTGTAAACTGATTTCTAATACTTCTCCAGTAATTAGAAGCTTCTGAAATTGAAGGGTGACTTGCTGACTGCATTTTTCACTGATAGGAGGAATTTCCTTTCAAAACTCTAATAGAAAACTTCAACAATTGACATTACTTGTTTACTATTTCATTTTAAAAACCATCAGTATTTTTACAAACATAAAGAAATAATAAATTGTTAGAGAGAATGGGCTCTCTGTTATTATGTCTTTTATTCTGTCAATTTTTTTCGGGTATACAGGTTGTGAAGGTTGAATACAATTGCAGTGCTATAAAATATTCTGCTTCTTGCGAAAATGAAACATGTGAATAGTTCTAGTTGCAGAATTTTAGAACTCCTTGGATTTGACCCTTGACAGAACCCCAGGATTAGGAAAGTAATAGTTAGAGCAGTTATTACAAAGGATCTGATCGTAATCCAGAATGATAGTGGCATATTCCAGATTTAGAAACTATTGGTTCGGATCTTAACAAAGATGGCGAAAGCATTGATGGAACATACTTTCCACTAATTTTTTAATGCATGAAAAGCAGTTTAAATGGCAGTTAAATTTTCTATTTACTTAAATTTTAAAAAAAAAATTAGAATTTTCTGTAATTAAGATTACCTTAGCAAAGACTTTTCGAATTAATTTCTTAATTTCTGTAATTAAGGCCATAAGATTTTTTTTTCCGAAATAATGTATGCATTTATTCTCAAAAGTAAAGATTCTGCATTAGTGATAGTTCAGAATTAAGCCAAAGAGGCCTTAGAGTTTAAAATGCACTTTCATAAAGTATTTAATTTATTATTGTTCCCAGAACGATGGAAGCCAATAAGTAACCAAACAGTCGCTTTAACTCTTTTCGTCCTATTAATAATAAGCTACTATTACAGAATTACCAAAATTGGAAGATTCTCATTTTTTTTATCGGGCGATATTTAATTCGTTGGCTTACATAAAAAGTCCTTCAACCAAAAATAAGCGTAAGCAAGCTAGTTACGAATGTTGGCTAATTATTTAGTAATGAATTTTTTTTTTATGGTTTACATTAAAAACAGCAATAAAGACATTTCTCCCTTGAAATCCATCACTTTATTAATAATTCGTAGATAGCTGTTTTCGTACTTCTCTTATGCCACTGCTTTGTAACGACCTTTGTTTTCTGTAGGGCGTGTTAATCCGCACGTTTTAAACTCTCGATCCTTCTCCAGTTTCTTTCTAGCGATTCATTCGAGCATTTCATTGAATGGGACTAATACTGCTCTCCCTTTTGTTATGACGTCACAGGATCATCACAGTGAGGCTGTGTGACGTCGTAGAAACGAAGAGAGATTATAGAAATAAGAAACCTGCGTTCATTTTGCGGGAATCGTTTCAATGATAATTTGTGATCCACTGTATTGGATTATGCTCACGTGATTTATTAAAAATTTCAGCATAATTTCCTATGTAAATATTTTTTAGCTTCAGAATGTGATTATGCATAATATAGGACCTTTATTAGTAGAATATATATCCTTTTTTTACAAAAAAAATATGCAAATAGAGCGACTGTATCATTAAAATTGCCGAGAGGAATTCCTTAAGTATTTCTGTGGTAAGACAGATGAAAATGATACAAACGACAGGAAGTTTGAACTTAGAAAATAAATTATAAACAAAATGTTAAATTTGTCAAAAGCTTAATATATATTTTTAAAACTTAATTTACAATGTGGGCCTCTGCATACCAGAAAATTATTCTTATAAAAAATTATTATTAACATTTTACGGATATTTCATCAATATAAGGCCATTATTTAAAATAATTTTGATAGCACTTGAAAGATTAATTTTAAATTAACCGTGAGTATAATTTAAATACACTTTACTGATTTAACTGTTCACTTTTTCGTTTAGGTTATTTTGACGATTATTATTTTTGGTTCTATTTCATATTGAATAGAAACAATTTACACATACATATATTTCTTAAGTAACTTCCTTTTATATATAAAAATCTCTTCATGCAATGCTGTTTTATAAGATTTTTTATGGCTTTATCCAGAACATAATTTGAACGATTCCAGAGCTTACTACTTTTTTTCACCATGGCTATTTCCTTTGTTAGATCCCCTCATTGAACAAGAATGATATGAAAAGGCATAGCACCCGAATGAGTTATATTCTGCTTTTGGTTTTTGCCTGGGAAACACATTATAGTTATGCATTTGAAATGATATATGTAATCCTCCACCGCCGCCTGTAACGTCTACATCCATAAATACAAATAATTATTAAAGCAGTCTTATTTGAAATTGCCTTTATTATAAGTCACAAAGATGTATAATCGGCTTTTTATTAACTCCTATTTGGTAATCATTAATTGATGCTGCTTTATAAATGAATGATTCATTTGGTTTTTTTTATTATCTCGCATGTGTATACTTCCATGATCGTAGCGTATATTATGAGAAAGAATGGATCGCATTAACATTATTTCACTATAGGCCCAGACAAGAAATCACATCAACTGTGGTAGAGGGTGTCAAGGGAAATGTCAAATATAGAAAAGTTACCTATTTTGCATTTTAAAATTTCAGAAATTTTTATTCTAAAATTCCTTTCTAAAAATTATCGAAGAGCTGATATTCTCCACTGTACAATACTTCATCCTTCGTCAGTGAATAAATTATATTCAATTACATTTTAATGAAATTAACTATCCATATTCTTGTCTAAAGAATTTACCTTACTAATACTAATTTAAAAACTGAAAGTCCGGTTAGACTAGAAGGCAGCCTGTCGATACTGCTACGTTTAGTGGTGGCGGGGTGGTCGGCTGTATGCAAGAAGAAGAAGAAGAAGAGATTAGAAGGCAGCGAATGATTTTTCAGGAAATCTTCCTTGGAGTAAACCTTAGTCAGCTGAAGACATCCAACGTCACTTCTCATGAACAGATGTATTCTGTCAGGAATCACAATGCATTTCCCAGTTCATTGAACAAAATCCTTTGAGTCGATTCCAAATTTTGAATTGTTTGTTGAGAAACAAATGTCTAACACAAAGGCATAAGAAATGCACACTAACAATTGAATCAGCAGTTCGGGTAGGGAAACAAGTGCCAAAAATATCGGAATGAGCACATCTTATTCAAAACATGTTTATCACATGGATGTCTATTGTTTGAGCTAAAAATCAAAAACAAAAGCCGCTGATGTGAAAAAGTTTGTGTAAAAGTTTGTTTAATAAAAGATTAAATATGAAAAATGGGAAGTTAATATTTATTTTACCGAGAAAACGATTTTTGGGTTTGTTCTTTTCTTCTAACTGCCAATTAAATCATGGTTTCTTTATTTTGTTTAAGTCATGATTCTGCAGGTTCGGCACCATGCGGTATTTCTTGTTCGAAATGACTGAATTTTTCGACACCTATGAAGAGAGTTAAGGGCCATGTTACTTATCCATTATGGAAGTTAAAACACTTTTGTAAAAAGTAACGTTCTGCGGGTTGTTTCAGAAAAAGTGTACGGGTCTGACTGATGCATGAAATCTATGAACCAGAATAGAATCGGCGGTTGGAGGGAGGGAATATTTATGTTTGTTTATGCACGGTGGAAAATCTTGGTTCCTGTTTCATATCCACGTGGCTGTTAACGTTTGTCATACGTCAAAAGGAAGGGGGGAACAGAAACCAAAATAGATATGATTCCAACTCCCTCTGCATCTGCATAGCTTTTCGAAAATGGAATGATATGAAGTACGTGGGCTCTTTCAAGTGTGGAAGAGGCAGAAATGTCTTCGTGCTACTGGATGTCCCACGGGATAACCTACAGTTTAAAACGGAACATCTAGCCATCACGAATCAACATCTATGACAAGGATTATTTATGTTATTTATAAATAAAGTTTCATCAGTAAATCAGCATTAAATTTTCGCATGTGGAGTCTTATTCCCATCCCAAAATGATTTAGATGTTAATTATGCAAACCCGAGCCAAGTAAATTTACAGATAAATAAATAAGTATAAAAATAGAAATTTTGGAAAACTTTGAGATACGCAGATAGAAATTATAGGTTAATTTATCCAATAAACAAACACTGAAAGCAAATAAGATAGTACATGATGTAAATCAAATAACGTAAGTCATTATGATTGTAAACATTTTGTTGATAAAGTAAATAAGTTGAGCAAATAAGTACTCATTTAGGTTAGGTCACCTGAGCACATATCATATAAATGAGATCAAACTGATAAACTGAGAGTTTTCCTCTGTAAAATTTGAAACGATGGGTTTTAAGTTCATGTTCTTTTAATGGAAATCTTTTTTCTTCTATTAAAACAACAGTTTTTTTTGAAACCTGTTCTTTAATGTACTCTCAGTTTTAAATAACCTAGACAGCTTATCAAGAGGAATTCGCTTTTTTCACATTTGTTAGATGGAAGTAAAAAAGAAAAAGGCATATCATTGGAAATAAGTCTAGATATTGATGCACATTTTCTGTTTGTTTATTTTAACAGCGACTGAATTCAACTTTTCTAATTGCCAATATTTCTACCGTAGGAAATGAAAATACATAAAATGCATGCTTTCCCCATTCATAAAGATAGCTGAATTCGATTAATTTTAATCATTATAATATACTTCAAAATCATAGTATCCAATACTAGAGAAGAGTTTCTTAAGTCATTGGCTATGGCCCCAATAGGGCCTCGAGAACTTTGCCAACGAGCTTTTTTTTCAGTTTCTTAAATATAAATTATTCTAACAATATAAGAAGTTGGCTTGTTTTGGCGAAGTTGGTTTAGTATCATTTGATCTAACATAGAAAGCACAAATTATCGGTCAAGGCATAATAAAGGTGAAATTGGACATTTTTGCAATTGTTATTAAATTTTTTATATGTAAGTTAGTCTTAAAAATTTCCTCAGTAAAAGACATGCAACTCGAATATTTTAGAGACTATACTCATTTTACAATACATCTATCTATCCAGTTTATTATTAGTTCATTTAAACTGGAATTTTTTATTTTAAAAGACAAGTTATTTCTATGAATCAATAATATTCTTACTGAATAGAGGAACATTCATAAAAAAATAACGAAAAGTAGAATCATTCAACCTTAACGTTTTTCATGCACCATGGAATATATTTTATGATTTACTGATTCAATATGAAAATTTAGTCTTTTACAATAAAAAAACAAAACATCAAACTAAAGGAGAGATCTTATAATTTTATGCTACCAATTATATTACAAGAAAAATGAGCAAAGTTAAAATATAAACAAACTTGACAAAATTTTCATCATTGCTTATTTCCTAAATTAGACCTCGATTTTAAATGCAGCAAAATTTTAAAAATTTTGTCGAGAGTTTTTTTAAACAGAAACCTATTTAGTATGTAGGCATAAGCTCTAGATGTAATGGTCTCTTGTGTCGAGCGGCACGCACACATTTTTCTTTAATGATCACATTTCACACAAAACAAACATAAAACACGAAAGACAAGAAAACGCATTAATGCGCGCATTCCTCTTACAGAACAGCATCTCATCTCCTTTATTAACAATCGCATTGCACTATGGGATGTGTACCTAATCAGGCATCGCCATCTATTATCCAAAAGAGAAGATAGATACAACTGCAACAAATTCAATTTTTCAGAATTGCTAATCTTGCTCAGTTCCTGCTTTATTTTATTCATAGCAGATATTTCAAAATAGATTCATATGTGTATTCATATATAGATTCATATTTCTAATTTCCAATATGTAAAATATTTAAATTGAAATAATTTAGAAACTAATATCTCCCAATACATTCGGAGATATTTCCTTTGATCTAAAATCTACCTTCGAAATATAGCGTATGGTTATTCATGAGAAACAAGAAAGAACCCAGTTTCAGACAGCAGCCCTAACATTTCGTCCTGCTTGCCTTAAAATAACTGAAGCGTATTGAAAACATCCAGCTTATCTGTCTTTGAGTCCTGTGAGGTGGTCTGCCAACAAGTCTTGACTTTCAGCGATGCTTTCACTTTTTTCTATCACAGTCATTAAGAAATATATTAACGTTCGCAGTTTTTAACATGATATATAGATTATTCAGAAACACGCATGCATTTTTAACATGCATGTTTTATAGACCATTCAGAGAGTTGAAAATGAGATACAAGAACTGAACCGACTTGCGTAAAATTGGCTATACATGATTTAGATAGTGACTGTAATAAAAATGTTATTCTTATATAAAAATGAATAAATCATAAACAAAATGGATGAAAAGAAATTTTTAAATTGTTTTAAGAAAAGATTTTAAAACAACTTTATGTATTTGTTGTTCTTTTGTTTTTGAAAGAAATTGAGTAAAATTGAATCATTTGAGAAAAGAAATCAAATTTTGTTCATAAGAATGTTGCCACAAAAGAAAAAAAATTCGCGATTAATTTGATAAAATAATGTTTAATATATTTGATACTTGTGCTTACATATCAAATTCATTTTTATCTGATAAATGTATTTTACCTTTTATACTTTTTTGATATACGAAGATAAATTATTGTAATCTTCGAAAATATGAATCAAGAATTCGAAGAATCACCACGTTTTAGACTTCACTGAGTCCAAAAAACACATCTTTGTAATTTTTTGTATCTATCTGTGAACATGATAGTTCAAAAACGTTTTAAGTCAAAAGGATGAAATTTAGTACTTAATTTTTACATCACATTTATTGATTTCTATCAGATTTTGACAGAAATCAAGTATAGTTATGGACTAACTTCATTCACAGAAAGTCTGTCTGTTTGATTATCCGAATACAAGTAAATCCAAAAACTATTAAACGTTAAGAGCAAGATAAAAAAAAAATTGGCACACAGATTGAGAATCTAACGATTAGATCCTTATCAAATTCTCAACTAAATCTCTCTTAGGGTTGGCAGCATGAGGGTCTGTATTTTAGCATGCTTATAAATGCGATAACTTGAATAAATGAAATTAGGTATTTAGTTTTAAATCTGAAATATAGATCCAAACCAAATTTTCAATCAATTTTGCTGAGAAGTTGGCTGTATATGAATGTACATGTGGTGAATAGCTTATAAGCCAGTTAACTGCTACGCTACACGAACAATTGCTTTTGCATTGTGGTCATGTTACTGGACTGTGAAGCACAAGGCCCCAGGTTCTATCCTCGCTCATCGCAAATCCGCCACAGTGGTGACCTCGGACGATGAACCTTGAACCTTGTGCAGCTGTTGTGGCGCCATCTACCCGCAACCCAAAAAGTCGTCAGACTCATCAGCAACCACTCACTCATACGCTCGCCATAACGCTAGGCGTTATTCAAATGGGTACAGGCGCATTAGAATCAACAGCTAATACATCACCACTCAACAGCCATATCGTTCGTCTCACCTCCAACTCACTGGAGGGAGAGTCTGTGGTGAATAGCTTATAAGCCAGTTAACTGCTACGCTACCCGAGAAACTGCTTTTGTATCGTGGTCATGTTACTGGAGTGCAAACCACAAGGTCCCAGGTCCTATCCTCGCGCGTCTCAATCCGCCACATACATTTTCATGTGCGTATGAAGTACGTATGTATAGAAAATTGATATAAAAGTGATAACTGGAAAGCGTAATGACTTAAATAAAAGAATCTTTACGATCTTGTTGTTAAACTTGGTTTGTGATCATAGTTTTGTTTTGTGATCTTATTAATAAAATTTTTCTGCTTCAAATTTTGATTTCAATTGATCTAAAAAAGGTCCAACAATGCATATTTGGTATGCTTAACTACACTTCGAACTAAATTCTCATATGCTTAAGTAAATGCTGACTTGTGGAATCCAGAAAACAAAAATTTGAATACATATCATGTTTACAGTTTTAAGAGGAGTAGAAGGAGAATGTCTTTATTTAGGGAGTACAAGAGAAAGATTCAGAGAGACTATTTCTGCTAATTTAAAAAATAATTTTCAAATAATAATATTTATCTACTTGACTAATGATTTAATATCAGTCAAATTAACATTGTATATTCGGGAGATTACTCAACACTCCATTACGAATAATCTCCCGCCGTCGAGTTAAGAGTTTTAGCTGTAGTAAAAGTTTTTGTCTGACCTCACAGTCATCTGATAAATGTCCTTTTCACTCTGCAAAACCCTTTTAAATTGGTAGAGCGGATTTGTAATGCAACACTTAGAAATGAGCTGATAACCTCATTGTCTGATAATAAATACAAAATTAATCAGAATAATTAATAAATAAATTAATCAGAAACAAGCTTAATGTAAGGAAATTTCGAAATTGTTTACTTTATTATAATACTAGCCGCATTTGGCGACCAGCCGGTTCGCCAATCTTAATGTTCGTTAAAATTTTAATAATTAAATATTTTATGCAATTCCTACTTTAATAGCTTCTTCATCAAAATATTTTAAAACTTCAAATTTTGATAAGCATATAATTCACTCATAATATTATAAAGACTTCAGTCATAACGTAATATGTATCTCTCTCATTTTCTGTTAGCACCCGTAGAATTTATGCTTTAAACTAAAGTGGAAAGACTTAATCTGCAATTAAAATAACAATATTTTTTACTGAAACAAAGCCTTTTTTTATAATATGTTTACTGAAAACAGAGTGCTGAGTGTTTAAACTTTATAGGCACTAAGGAATATCTTTCTTAATTTATGTAACATCTCAAGAATTTGTCAACAAAATTTTCTCAGATTCATCCTGACCAGATCGATTAATAAGGAATTAGAGTGGGAAAAAAGAACTGAAGCCTTACTCATTTGGCGATGGGGAAAATGAAGATTTTTTGACGGGAAAGTTAGTTTTTAATTAATAATTAAAATTTCAAAAAAAGGGACCACAGGTGCACATTCTCGATCTCTAAGGTATACATGTACCAAATTTGGTAGCTGTAGGTCAAACGGTCTGGCCTATAGAGCGCCAACATACACACACACATTGAGCTTTATATAAGTATAGATAAGCAGACATATTCTGTGTCAAGTTACTGATTTTGTTCTGGAATGCATTACATTTTTTTTCTATATTGAAACTTACTACTTGCAAGAATTGCAAAGTTGTAAAATCTATAAATGAAACATTTACGAAATTTACTTACCTTTATGAAAATTTCTACTTTTTTGTTTCAGGTGGCAGCAGTGGTCTGGGCCGAACATTGGCCGCCGAACTGTGCAAAAGGGGTGCCCGAGTTATTGTGGCCTGCAGAACAAAAGCCAGGAGAGATTCGACGGCCTATTTTCTCAGAAGCAAAACGGGCTCCTTCAATTTGAGAACCATGTTCATGGATTTAAATAGTCTTGATTCTGTATTCGACTTCTGCCAAGACTTGGTCGATACTGAAGAAAGAATAGACGCAATTGTCAATAATGCGGGTAAAGTACAAGTTATTTTATAAATAACATGCCAGCAACTCAGTGGAATAAGTTCCAATCGCCTGCAATATTAATAGTTACATAAAGCCTGCAAGACTTGAACTTTCTCTGGCCAAAGACACATATTGGAAACTCATTTATTTTATCAACTTTTGAATAATTTGTTGTTGCTGTTGCTTATTCCCTTTGGATTCCCTTGGATCCCAAACCAAGTAAGGGATCGGGAAAAGAGGGATGCAGTAGCTTCTGAGGGTAAGAATTCCTGAGCACCCGAGAGCAGCAGTCTGACTTTAGTTCATATGAAGATGACACTCACTTTCACAACCCCTTTTTACAGTGGACATCTTTCACATGCCTCACAGACAAAACACAGGGTAGAGAACAATAATGCCCGAACTAGGACTCAAACCCGGGATGCCCAGATCACGGGGAAGACGCACTACTCCTAAACCAGGACGCCGGCGTTTTCGAATAATTTATAATTAATTAATAAAGAAACATACTTATTAATTTTTAAAAGCAAACCCTTTCCCCGAGTAGAAATTTTATTTAAATAACCACTACTTTAAAATAAATTAAAACTCGGTATTTATTTATTTAAATTTTTTCTCTGTTCTTTGAATTTATTTGTTCATTTATATATTTGTTAATGAAAAATGAAATAAAACAATCCCTGAATGCGTGGGAATTTTTTACGTACAATGAATTTTATATTCTCTTTGCAAAAGACCTCGGATAAAAATTGGCATTTATGGGACATAATAAATATTTACTAGTGCTATTATGTAAATTGATGAGCATTTAATAAATATAAATGGTTTTGTAATTTCTTATGTTATTTTAAAAATTCTTAAATTGGTTTAAAGTTTTTGCCCCTTGAGCGATACCACATTTGATTTTCTTAATGTGTTTCGTACAGATTTAAAAAAATCTTAATAGATATTCTGTACATTTTGCCCAGAGACAAAAAAAAAACTTACAGGGATGTTTTCTTTTATTTTCACGTCAATATAACACATCTAAATTGACTATTGTATATCTATCTGTTCTTTATGACATTTTCAATAATTAGTATTTTTCTCTCTCTTTCTATTTTCCATCTCTTTCTATTCTGTGTCATCCCACCTTAATTTGTGTATTTTGATGGGCTTAACTAGAGATTGATGATTTCTAGCATAGATCCACGATGTGATGTATTTTAAAATTGTGAGAATTAACAATCGTATATGATTCATAATATTAATTAAAGTTCCCATCTTCCAATGTGCAGCCACACTGGAGCCGCAAGACAAGACATCCGACGACTTGGACAAAATGATCGGCGTCAACTACATCGGCCATTTTCTGCTGACCAACCTACTATGCGACAAGTTGCTGAAGCATGGCAATGCTAGTAACCCGGCAAGAATAATCAACGTAGTGTGCGGCAGTTTCCGGTCAGGACACATCTTGAACATGGACGAGATGGAGGGCAAGTTCGATGGCAGTTACAACATGCGCAATGTCTATCGAAGCACTAAGCTGGCCCTACATCTCATGACGAAGGAGTTGGCTCACAAGTACGTCGAGGAAGGAGTCGTGGCCTACTCTGTGGATCCTGGTTTGTGAAAAATTCTTTATATCTCACAATGTAAACTGCCATCCCCAAGCTGTGGCTAAATACTATCTCAATCTGAATGGTGAATCGGCTACCTTAACATACGGACATAAATAGTCAATAATTTTTCGTGGGAGATCATGCGTTTTTTAACTTATTCTTATTGGAAGTGTGCAAAGAGAAAGAATTGTACCTAACTGTCGAAAATTTGATCTCGAGAATAGGGCGGATTGGCAAGTTTCAGACCTCCCTGAATTCCGGAAACATATGTTTTTGAATTCTGTTTATTTTTTCTGTGAACGAAAAAACTCAAAATCGTTTTGAGTCAGAGGGATGGAATTTGATATGTGGTCTTAGTATTAAATATCTGTAGATCTCTATAAAATTTTGAAAGAAATTCATTCACAGAAAGTTTTCTGTCAAGATGAACATGATAAAAATGTCAAAATGTCTGTCAAAATAAGAATGATAGTTACATATTCTAAAAAGCAAAGATAATAAAAAATGTGATGCACTCATTTAGCATTTTAATATAGATCTATAGCAAATTTTGGGCCAAATCCGTCAAAGGAATGACCATCGATCAGTCGGCGAGAGTTTTTTGATGATCTCATGCATGTTTAGTTAAAAAAAAAAAGCAATGGCTTCAATAAATGAAATTCGAGGCGTAGTCTTAGTATCTAACGTTTAGATTCTTTTCAAAGTTCTAATCAGACCAGTCAAAGGATAAACCATCTGTTGATTTGTATTTTCACATGTATGTAAAAGCAATGGCTAAAAAACACGATGATTTAGATTAATAAAACTTAGATTTATATTCTTGTCACTAAAATTGTAGTTCTGTGTTAAATCTTGGTTTCAATCGATCAAAAAAAAAAAGCAGTTCAAAATTTTTAATTTTTTATTATTATGCTTCGAAGCACGAAAACTTTCATGTTCGAGACTCTAAGCACGCATAGCATTCGTGGCCTTATTCAAGGTCGACAGTTTTATGCAGGGGAAGGGAGATTATAGCTTTATAAGAAAGATGACAGAAAATTTCAGAGAGCTCCATCCCGTTAATTTCTTATTTGTTTGTGATTTAAATATCACTTAAATCAAAAATTTTACAAATAGACATAAGTAGGTTGGCTAAAAATGAAAGAATTCCTCTTAGGAGTAATATAAGGAAAGAAAAATATAGAGTTCAAAAGAATCCTTAGTCTTGGCGCGACTGATTTCAAAACCATGCGGCTATGAATGACTCAGAAAATTAGGGGCAGTGGTTTATCCTAGACTTTCTCTTTTACTTCTCTAGGTATTATTTCCCTTTCAAGAAACGTTCAGATATTTGATAATGATACCAAGAATAACTAATTTTTTATTGCCCTCGGAAGTGGAGATTGCGAGACCAGTATAGCTTGGTTAGTAGGGCGTTGGATTCGCATCCGTGATGTCGTCTGTTCAAACCCTGCAGACCTAAGACTTTCCGTGTATATGGTGGTTGGTGCACGTATGAATATAGCGTAGCCACAAAGTTCTTCAAGTCGAGACAGTATGACTAAGGGTAGTGGATCAGAATTGATTGCTCTCCGTTTCAGGTCTAAATTACGATCTGTGGTTGTGTGAATGAAATGTTTGAATAAAGTCCACCGCATGAAAAGGGCTGTGACGCACGAATAGCTGAGACGTAGTTTTGGCAATAGATGACACTACTGAAACAAGAGCCGTTGAAACTCGGTTTGAAATCGCTGACTTTATTAGCGAGCTTGTCTATGGCAAGTGCCATCAGCAACAACAACAGTCTCAGAATATGAAAAGATTGGCAACATAAGGGAGCATCTATTTTTGTGTTTATAGTAACATGATATGGTGCATTTTGGGCTTCTTAGTATATAGAGATTCTTCTTAATTCATCTTAATTAATGAAAATTCATCTTAAACGCATATCTTTCGAAAGGAAAAATGTATTTTAAGAGTTTAAATTATGATTAAGATCCATAATTTTGGTTACGAAACCACAAATCAAATGTTTTTAAAAAACATTTTTAAGTTATCGTATATAAGCATACATGAATTTACAGATCGATAGACGATCAATTCTTTTACAGATTTGATCTGAAATTTGATACATATAACATACACTGATAACCAGACTGCCTGGGAATAAATTTGATTAAAAGTTAGATAAATATCTATAAATTAGGTGTAAAGACTGCAATTTAATAGCTTAGTTCGTTGAATTTTTGAGCTATCATATTCACAGACAGATCGTCATAATTTCAAAAATGTGTTTTCCCAGGGGGATTTGAAATATGAAGATTCGTAAAAATTTCGAGAGGTTAGAATTTTTTGATCATTAATGAACATATATTTTTTTGTATACTTTATAATCAAAATATCAAAAACGCCGGATGTAAAGGCAATTTCATCACTTCGAACATTTTGTTTTATATCCATTAATTAAATAGAAAATAAGTATTTATGACAATTATTCGTTATGGCAGTCCTGTAACTCAAGTTAATTTGGGATTAAATTTGATACAGTTACACACTTTAGATGCTAAAACTGTATATTATATTTTATCTATCTAGCTCTTTGCATTTTGAAGTTATTTTGTTCATTTACGTTCAGATTTACAAACTTTCTTTAAATGAATTTTGCTCAAACATGAACAGAAATCTACAAATTTGATGTAAATTTTGATGCATAACTAATCTTATATCCTTCTATCTCAGAAAGTTTTCGAATTATTGTGTTCCAAAACAAACAGATATAATTCCAAAAGTATGTTTTCCGAACTCAAGACGTCTAAAAGAGATTTGTCGAAATCTCGAGTTTAAATATTTATGTACGAGAAACTAAAAAGTAATGACCCTTTCAGTCAGAACTCCTTATTTCTGTTTTAACATTTTATATCTTAAGTAATATGTTGGTGCTATGATTGCGCACTACCTGGATCATTAACTTATGAAGATATATTGTTACATGTGTGTGGGACATTATGTTCATGGTAGAAAATTGGAGCATGAAGATATGATAAAAGCATGATTAAGATACTGAAGGGAGCATTAATGATTAATGAAACTTAATTTTAAAGCTTTTTTGATTGATTTGGAGTATATTATTTGTATCATAATTTCTTTTCTTTGGGGCTGGGGGGAGGCGGAGGTATTGCAATCAATAGCAAAGATATGTTGTAAAAGACTTTTGCGAAATCATTATAAGTCGACTGGGACGATTGAACTTGCAAGTTTTGGATTATTTTTAATAACAAACATATTTTCTTTAAAAAACAATTTTAGATTTTTATAAAAACAAATAAGACTTGTTGTTGTTTCTTATGGCACTTGCTATGGACAAGCCCACTGTTACGAAGACAGCGATTTAAGCTGGTGGGGGAGCGTCTCTTGTTTGTTTAGTAGCTTCAACTAGGGCCAAGAGTACGACTTTGCTACTCACGCATCATTCATTCGCTTGCACAACCTCTTTTTACAAGAGTTATATCAAAAACCTATAAGAAATGTTAATGTTTTTCATCCTTGAAAATTTGTTTACAAATATTTGATAAAAGTGACATGTTGAGGAAGGATAAAGCCTGAAATTCAACTAATATACAGAGATTTATTCGTTGCTTTCTTCAAAATTAAGTTCAATACAAATTGCTGTTAAAAACGTACTTTTACGCAGAAATCACTTACGCTAAACTTAGCTATACTTAGAAAATATTTTCTACTTTATAATATTTAATTTATTATTCATTATTATAAATATTATAACTGTCATTAAAATTTTCAGATAAATTTTTCTCAAATTCAAAACCAGATGGCGCCACTCACAATGAAGCAAAATTTGAGTAAATAATTCAAACAACTGATAATTATTTTCTGAAAGTATTAAAATCGTTTATTATCATCGAGAAACACATGCAATTTCAAAACTTTAACTTATCGCAATGTGAGAAAAAACCCATAACAAAATTCCAGCTTTATAAATACAAAAATTAAATAAGAGAGTATAAAGAATATTATTTTATTCATATAAGCTCATTATGAAAACTAATTGTCTTTCCACAATCTCTCTTCTTTTCTCCATCGTTTGGTTCATTGATGAAATTTGCAAAATAACAGAATAGGTGTGATCAAGAAAAAAAAATCTAAGCTTTTATGTTTTGCTTAGGGATTGAGGGTTTTTAGAATGCAATCTTCAAACTGAAAGCAACATTTATTCTTTTTCAACAAAACTCATCTAAAAAATAATTTGATACTATGGGCAAATCTAAACTGATTCAATAAAATTCTTCTACATACTCTCCTTTTCGAAAATAGGTCTGTTAAATTGCGAAATTAGATGTTTTAAAAGAAAATAAAAGTTTTTCAATAATAAAATCTTATTATTTAACCTAGACATTCCTAGTATATAAATTAATTATTGTTTTTAAACATTTAATAAAAGCATATTTGAAAATTCCACACTTTTCAAAGAAACACAAAAGATTTAAAAAAAAATGTTAAATTTATTTAGAATATTATTGAAATATTGTGTAGTATATTTTTTTTTATTTCATTATCTTTCTTAGCACAGGTTTGCTTAAAGTACAATAAACATTCTTTATCTGCGTGAAACATTTATTCTAGGAGAAAAACTTATTTGCTACTTCCCATCGAACATATAATACAAAACATATTTATATTTGCAATAAATATTTCCTATATCTTTCCAATTCATAATGTCCATCGAATTTATTTACATTTCCTACACAGTTGATACCACGACTATTCATTTCTGGTTGGTTACGATGCCATTTTGTTTCGCTTCTTCCACCTCTTGAATTATCTGGCGTGGTATAAATGGTGGGAATCACAAAGTTTCATAAACATAAATGTGAGGATTTTAATATGTTGTGAACTTAGGAAATATAAACGAATCAACAAAAAACGTTGTAAACAAAGGAAAACATTAGAATGCAAAAATGGGATGATGCAATATTTAAAATATGTTCCCATGGCGACTGTGATTCGACTTTTGAGTTACATTATGCTTCCAACCATTTAATCTGTCTGTGAAACATATTTTATATCAATATAATTTATTTTTACATTCTCCATATGTGACTAATTCTTTATCTTTCTCAATAGGCTATGTTAATACTGGTTTATACCGACACCTGGAAGGTCCTTTTGGAAAATTCAACCAGACTTGCGCCAAAGCATTGTACAGAACCACCGAAGAAGGCATGCAGACCATCCTGTACTGTCTGTCCAGCAAGGATGTACTGAAATTGTCCGGTTCTCTTTTCAAAGACTGCCGAGTCTGTGATGTGAGGAACTCAGCCTGGACCGAGAACAGTATCAAGGACCTGTGGACCAGAGCCTCAGAACTCATTCTTTCAAAAGGAATCAAACTGGAGTTAGGGGCCGCCGATGAAGAAGAGGAAGAAGCCGACAAGGCAGACAATAGTGAACAGCAAGACTCAGAGCAATAACAGAACTAACAGAACAGCAATTGTTTATTTATTGAATTTGTTAGTCTTTGTGGTAAACGTTCGAGACTAAACAAATAGGTTTTCCTGTGTTGTTGCTGTTTCAGAAGTTAGCCTATGTTTGCATTGCTTCTTTTGATGTAAAAAAGCTGTACTTCAAATTAAGACTGTGTCAAAGAAACAAAGGACAAAATATTTTCCAAGGAACTCGTATAAAATGCTTGCCTCTTCAAAAAAGTAAAAATATTTTAACAAGATTTGTATCCTATTGGGAAAATTTAGCTTTTAAGAAATTAATTATTTTTATTATTAATCATTTATGCTGAAGCTTAAGAAGGCTTTCCTAAGGATTAAAATTATGAATTACGTTAATTTTCACTAAATAAAATGCTATAAAAGTGTTTGTTTCGTTATTGAGAACTGTGCATACTTGCAAATATTATCCGCTTTAACAGTATTATTTTAAAAATGGTAAAATTTTATTTTGGCCAAATGATTTTAGAAATTAATTTTCATTGAATATGTTTTTTTCACATCGTATAAATCAAAATTTTTAATTTAATTTTTGAATCAATTGTTTCTGGTAATATGGTCTACATGGTAGTATAACACATTACAAAAAAGCACCTACACTTGTAAAAGTTGAAGTTCATTATGTCAGTCTCAAAAGAGAGCTCAAATTATTTAGCGGCACAACTTAACATAACTGCCTTAATACTTTTATTAGATTTGTTTAATAAAGTACTACTTGACTTTTATTTACAAGTTGTATTATTCTTATTAGAATCACTGAAAGAAATGGTAAAAAAAATATTACAGAATTTTATATATATGATTTTCAAATTCAGAAAAGTAGTGATAAAAGTATCAAAATAACAAGTTATTTTGTACAAAACAAGTTGTTTTGTATCATATTAACAAGTTATCAAAATACAAAATTGTTTTGACAGTTTTTTTTATAACTCGTTAAAACAAGTAAAATTTAAGAAATTTTTGACGCTTGCTGATTTGTTTTTAAAATTTTAGTTAAAACATCATAAATGAATAAGATTAAGTTATCTTAAAGAATTGTGTTATGTACGCCGAAACACAAAATTCTACAAATTGTAGAATTTTTCATCGTAGAATAAAGAAATCTGGTATTTGTGTAACAAGTGCAAGCCTTTGGTTAACAATAGTTACGAAAGATGGATCTTTGGCTCGAATCTAAGGCTTTTAATAAATCCAGCGAACGATCTTTGATGCTTAATCGTTGGCATGTGGTTAGTTAGTACACAAGCACCAGAAAATTGGATATGTATTTTGGACGTCTTTTTTTCCATCCGATTGAAATCAAAATTCGACATAGAACTACTTTTGCAATCACAAGTTCACATACACCAAATTTCATTTATTTAAGTTATTGCGGTTTAAAACAATCATGCTTGCATACATGCAAAAATACAGACCGATAGACGGTTAACTCTTAGTAGATTTGGTTCCAAATTTAAGGCAAATCTATTTTTTTTTGGTGTTTAACCTGTGCACAAAATTTATCTATCTAGCTATCTTAGTTTTGTAGTTGTCAAACTTCAAAATGATTTATAACTTGCTGCTGGAAGATTATAACAATCTATACAGTTTCGATCTACAACAGCTGGACAGACAGACTTCCTCTGAATGGATATTATTCCAAATTTTATAGAAATCTATAAATTTAATACTAATACCATACGCCATATGTCACCAATTTAGTTTAAGGACTTTTTGAGCTATCGTGTTTAGAAACAGACAATTGTAATCATTTGTTTAAAGTATCAATTTTTTTCTTCATTTTTTTCATATTGACGATTTTTTTTATGTTGCTTTCTCTGTTTTAACACAGAAGTCATAAGAAATAAAAACAAGAAAAAATGCGAGAAAATAAAAACATAATTTAAAATATTTGAAACACTGAACGCAATCGTGATATTCTTGTAACGAGATTTAAATGCTGTAAACATTCAAATGATGGCATTTGTATTTTAACTTTGTAATGTATACGTGTGCTATTTAGAGAGTAAATTAGTTATCTGGTTTTGTGGGAGTATGCATGTGTGCGATGTTTTCATAAGCTAAAACAACGACCCTTATGTAATTCTAAATATAAACTGAAAAAGTAGGTTGGAAGATAACAGAAAAGCATAATGTTTAGAAGTAAGAAAAATGTTTGCATTATCAGATTAAATCTGAAAAGATGTCTGCACAAAATAAAATTAATGAAAGAACGCGAATTAAAAATTCATTTCTCCGCTGGAAATATGTAAATTAAAGGCTCAACTTCAGAGATTCCTTGAATAGGCAAAGCATATGCAAAACTTTTAATGCTTTAACACCTTTTGAATGTATCAAAATATCAACTGCAAAGATTTTAGAAAAAAGAAGCAAAATTTTTAAATATAGCAACATATATATAAAATATTATCTCATTTTTAAATTAAAAAAAAATTGTTTCACACCCATTGCTTTAATTTCATGTTTTAATAAAGACATTTACAAAATTTTGTGAACCTGTTACGTGTTACGTTATATCATTTAACAGAATTTTTTAATATTATTTAGCAGACTTTGAGGAAACCAGTTATTTTAATAATGAGAATTGTAATAGTTTTCTACGACTTAAACAGAGCTATCAAGTCAAAAATATATCTTCCAATTTTATTATTATTTCGTATTTCCCAGTCATATTATGGTTGAAATTACGCAGACTGAGATTCTTAAGAAAATGATAATACTTTTTCTCTTTTTTAACCTGTCAAGGTCACAGTTACAAGTTAAAATATTTAATGGAACAGTACTATTATATTCACTGATAATAATTCTCTATAGAGTGGATCAGGGTACGTTATTGAATTTTATATATTTTTGCTCGTTCATTTTCTCAAACTTTTTAATAGAATATGTAAGAAATCGATTGGTTTAAAGCAGCTTAATTTTTTCAGAGCTTATTTGCTCAGACTATGCATTACTATTATATACAGTTTTTTTCAGTTACAAAATGGTTTTTATAAATAAATGATGTCGGAGAATTAAGTTTCCGTTTTTTCGAAATAAAAAATAACCCTGTTCCGTAATTCACTATCGTAGTCATAGAGTTAGCACATTTTTATTCACAATTTAATAATGAAAAGAGCAACAATTTGCTCTGTACCGAAAAAGAATTCTAAAATTGTTTCTAAGAAGAAGCAATATTCTGAATTCTTTATAAGAAGGATTTATCTGTTGACAAATGGGAATACATTTCCAACGGCCGATGAAAATTTGATATATTTAACTGACTGGGTTAAAAGAAGTTCGATTTATTTCATTAAAAGACAAAGATAAAATTTAGAAATTTGGTTCTAAGTATCTAATGAAACTTTAAGTAAAACATTTTTCATTGTTTTCAGTTTGGCATAAGAGCAGTAAATAAAATTAAAAATTGGAAACATATTCTTTATGTTATTAGAAAAATACATTTTAATATATAAATGAATTATTTCAATGTCAAACAATATATTTTTTTAATTAATTTTCAAGGAAAAATGATATTTGTATTTATAAACCGTCAAAAAGCAGAGGTCCTTAAAGATTAAACAAGTATCACATATCACGTTATAATGAAATAAGTAATTGATATGAATAAAAAAAGTCTTTTGCTCGTATTTTTGCCGAATTACCGGATGTATCTATCATTAAAGAAATTTTCTAATTTTGACTAAGAACGATAACTAATTATGTATCTAAAATCATTAGAGGAGTAGGAAAGATGTGAAAGCGAAGTGGAAAAAAGTTGATTACCGATTTATGAGAGGACATGCGGAACTCAAGGGTCTGAACTTGGATGGGACAAAGATGTTTAACTATGATATTTCATTGCAAGATGACTGTGTTATGTCAAATGAATAATGCTTAATAATTATTGAAGTTTATGGTGAAATGAAAATCATTATGACCCGTGAAGTGGCAGCAAAAGGACGTATGTTTTCAGGAACATTTCTTTAATGATCACATTTCACACAAAACAAACACAAACATGAAAACAAGACATTAACGGGCTCACAACTTTTTAGGACAATATTTCAACTCATTATTTACAATGCACTATGGGATGCGCCCTAATCAGGCATCGCCATCTATTATCCAAAAGAGAAGATAGAGTAATGCAACTGCTACAAGTTTAATAAAATATTTAAACAAAAAAGAAGGAAAAAAAGAAGTGGAGTGAAGATTGCTATTTAAACAGATTGATGTTGGTGGGGCATAACAACAAATGAAATTGATTTAATCCTAGGTGAATCCCCGATTTCTCTTGATGTTCTTGGGGTGCTTAGGATCTTTCAATTTTTTTAATTACCGCATAGTCACATTTATTCAGTTTATCAAAAAATCTTGCTGACAACTTTTTTTGTAGAATTTGTTGATTGGGGAAGAGTTAAAATTCTTTGCGAATATCTTTATTAAGTATGAACCACGATATAATGGCAATTTACCTCCCTGTCTTATTTTGCAATGTTTCTGGTTGCTTTTATGTGAGTCTAGGCTGCAATCATCGGAATGCGGATGTATATGAGCCATTAGACCACTGAGGTCTTGCAAATGAGAAGTTTATTTTTACTTATAACGTTATATACGTTATAAGTAAACGTTTATATAATTACGTTTTATAAAATTTAAGTGTTTGTCAAGAGTGATGACAGAGAAAATTGTTTCACCATTTGCCATTTACTATGATTTGAATATTCCATTGAACGAGCCATTTTCACGAGTTTCAGATTTTCAATTAATTTTTCAGCAACATAATTTGGATCTTTATTGGTGTAAAGGATGGGCGTGTCGTTTGCAAGGAGACTGAGCCTAATTTCCTTTAAATTTGTGATATTATTTATGAAGATGGGATATTATTTATGAAGATACAAACAAGTAGTTTCAAGTTTGGAGTTGTTCTATTGTATCGACGATTAGCTACGGGGACCAGAAGAGCTTGATGATTTTGTCAGGGATTTCCAACTTGAAAATTCTATAAATTAGGCCATCTATACAAATTCTGTCAAATGCCCTTGCAATGTCCAGGTAAACAACTCCAGTGCCTAATCCATTACTGAAGCCTTGTCGTAAACTCTTGGTCATTCTAAGAAGCTGACCAACAATCTAGAAATTTTAGAATGGAGAGATAGAATTAGAATAGATAAATACAATATTCTTTCTACACGCTCATTTAATCTATTAAGAATGATTTTCTTAATAATTTTTCCGAGGCTAATAAATTGTCAGCAATTGAGTTGGTTTAGGATTTTACTTGTCTTGCAAACTGGAACAACAATTGCAGTTTTCTATTTTTTAGGAAATATTTGATCCTAAATATCGAATTAATTATTTTAGTGAGGCGGATGATTTACTTGAGAGGCAGCGTCTTGTTCTCAATTCCACAAAGGAAAGACTTC
Organism: Argiope bruennichi; assembly: GCF_947563725.1. Lineage (NCBI taxonomy): Eukaryota > Metazoa > Arthropoda > Arachnida > Araneae > Araneidae > Argiope > Argiope bruennichi. The sequence goes on along the minus strand of NC_079153.1, from coordinate 113,601,522 downwards.
GAAGATTTTTTTAGGGATTTTATGAAAGATAGAGCATTAGATAAGAGGCATGGTTAATTTAATTTTTGATCTGTTTTTGTCGAAAAATTTTCAATCTACTCTGGACTTTGAAATGATATAATAGAATTTCGGTGATTTCTAGAATTACTATTATTACTTCAGCTTTTATCTGTGAATCTTTTAAATTTTTCTTCGATATCTTCACCTGATTTTAGCTCGTAGAAAGGATGTGATAATTTTAGCTGCAGATTTTTAAATTTCGCTCCGTTAGGAATGAGAATTCTGTCAATAGCACTATTGTTTCGAAGTGTTATTTTGATGGAAAAGTGATTGCTAGAAAATTCATAGAGTAATCCTACACTATGGCAGTATTCATTATCTCTAATAATGGTTAAGTCTATAATTGACTAGCAATTTTTATTGTAAAGTATAGGTGTGGGACAAGTAATAATTTGAAACTCAAGAGCACTTGTAAATTTTTCTAGGCTCATAGTAAAATTGGTAGAATTATTAGACGACTATAGATTGAGATGAAGTTGATAGTCAGGAAAAACTAGAAATGGACAACCGCCATAGTATCGTTGGTGTTGAATATTGGATTTAAAGAGAATACCTACCTTGCATTCGATGACCGGTCCCATCGTGCATACTCAGGAAAATAAAATTTATCAGAGACAATTAGATGAGTTTATTGAAGAAGGGACATATCCGGTTGATTGAAATTATGAATTTTGTCATGGAATCCATTGCCGTTTCCAAGATTCCTCAAGTAAATAACGATGCCGGTGATTTGACTTGTATTAATTTAGAAGAATTAAATGTTAGGGAGTTCATAAAGATGAAAAGTTTATCTGTAGTTCTTGAATTGTTCGCCGCTATGCATGGAAGAAATTATCTTTATTAATACTTCAAATGTATTACTATGATAGGAATTAAGATAGAAGTTTGTGGTATGTTCCTAAAATTAAGGGATAAACTTAAGGATACATCAGGCATGTAAAAGTAAGCCATTTTTACAATAGAACATGGGATTGGTCATTTTCTATTGTAAACTCTTCTGTTTTATTGTAAAAGACCCTGTAGGGGTCATCTTTTAGTAAAAGATGAGGTCCTCCTCAGTAATTTAATATTTGTAAAATAACAGTTCATCTCTTTCAGTTACGGTTGTAGTCTTGAAATTTAGAGCATATCAAATAGGAAGGTATTTTTATTTATTGCAATATAAAACTCATAATTATAATAATAATAAGAAGCTGTGGATGGTACTGGAACGATATCTATTGCGTAAAATATACTGGTTTTACGCAGGAAATGAGAAAAAGAAGAAAACAATCAATAATGCCAGAGAAGCATCTGAAAAGCAGAGAATTTCATTGTGAATCATAAAATTTTCACGCATATTCAAAATCTCATGCATAAAGACGAACATCATATATCATCTTTGCCTTCTTTAAAGTATTTTATCATCATTTTAGAAAAAACAACAATCCTATACTCAAGAAGGAAAACAATAAAAGAAAAATCTTCAATAGCAAGAATTTTAAGTAATAATCTGTTTTATATATTATGCCAAAATAATTCAGGAAACGACCTGTAATTTTAATAGAGCAAGTAATAAACATTTTTATCACTTTTTTTGCTTGCACGAATCTGGTAGGTATAAAAGAACATTTCACACTATCATTATAAGTTTGTAAAATTTACAAAAGATAAAAAAAAAAGGAAATGACAGATAGGATTAAAAAAAATTGAAACAAGAAATTCTGAAGCTACTAACTGAATTTATTTCATGTTTTATAAAAATAATTTTTTAGTAAATTATGCCTAAAAAATTATTTGTACGAAATCATATTTTGATACCAATTAGTTAAGGTGATACTTTTTTGGGAGTAAATAAGCGCTTCATTTTAAGCAAATTGTTATATGGTATTCATTATAAAAAGTTTCATATTAAAAAAAAAAAGGCTTCAAAACCGAAGATGAGAATTTCAAAAAAAGTCTCCTTATGTAATTAAATCCAAGAATTTTATTTTTAAAGTTTTAAGCTTACATTTTTGATCTTTCATCCGGATATATATTTTTATCATTGCGTTAATTATTTTTCAATACAATCATAACGCTTAGAATAATTATACTGATTAGTACATACAACAATGCATCTAGGTATGAAATCAATTCAAAATTTTTTTAAATATCCATATATTTTCAGTTCCGAAATTCTTCATAGAGAATCGCTAAATAAATTAATTTGATTTCAAGTTTACAAAATTCAACATGAAGCAATTTTCTGATATGTAAATACTCTTCGAAATTTGACGCATTTTCATAGAAAGTTATGAAAATTATTTTTAAACTTTGTTTTCAAATTACGCCACCAGATGGCGCTGTTGACTAAGTTCGAAGCACGGTCGGTTTAATAAATTCATTTTCGGTACAATTTAAATGCGCTTGAAGTTCCTTTGAAACGGAAAATTTTATCATCCTTAAACAGACCATAATTTAGTAAAAATATCATTTGAGAAAAGAGAACGGAAAAAGATTCATTGCAAATAATAATTCAGAAAATGGAACTCATCTTTACTAAGAAAATCCGTGTTTTGGAAAAACTAAATAAATGAAATGTCATCTTTGAAATCAGACGTTCTAGCAAAGATTATAATAATAAAAGTTACTATAATAATGAACTAATAGAAATATTATAAATTTCATCATTCATTTCTCGATGCCTATTTATAAAAGAAGAATGTGTGTGTCGCGTTTTACATAGAGGCAGTATCAAATTTTTTTTGTGAGGGGGCGAGAAAAATCTCTCTAATTTAGCTTAAAAATAGCAAATAATAGTCAATTTTATAGTTAGTTAAAAGTAATAAAACATTTAATAGCTAATTATAATGCTCAATTATTTGTGTGGAGTCGAGACAGTAAAAATTGTCCAACGGAACGATGAGCAGTAGTGAAAAATGAACAGTTAATAATATGATCTCGAATAATGTGTACTTCACTGAAACATTTTAATAACTTTTCACATTGATTTTAAAATTTTATCTTTTATCTTTACTTATAATAAAGATGAATGTACGTTTATGTGTATTAAGGTTCTACTGACTAGACTGTTAGGGTTCTACTGACTAGATCTACAGCTACCAAATTTGTAATATGTATATTTTGACTGGTGGTAATGCGTAATTCGGAGCAATTTGTTTGGAGTCTTAATTATAAATTTTATTGATTAAAAATTAAGCAAAAGTTTGCCGTTTTCCTGCGATAACTTCTGAAAATATTATAACACAAAAATTAATTTTGCGTCAACTTAAAATTCGAAACATTATTATCATTGATAAAATAAATGTTAACATGTGAATTAAGTATCTATTTTGAATCAACTAAAAAATATTTGAAGCATATATTCAAACAATTTATTTTACACAAAATAAACTAAAAAAAAACCCTGCATGAGCACATTGAGTGTGAATTTAGAAAAAATTGGCTTACATTACATTGCAAATAGTTTTTCATGAATCACATTTTTCAGGCTTTTGTAATTTCTAAAAATAGAATAGCAGAAAGGTAATTTTTACTAAATAAATCTTAAAATTAATTCTACGATTTTAATAAATTTTACAAACATTTTCAAGTATATCTTACTATAATAGTTTTGATACTGGAACAAATTTAAATAATTTTAACCATTATTCCTTTCAGCTATCCTTCTTCCAATGTTGTTAAGCAAGGTAAGAAGAGTTATTTTTCGCGCGCGCGCGCGCACACACACACACACACACACACACACACACCTTAATATAAATAAAAGTAATGTGGTCATGTATCATGTATAATTTATGTTCCACATATTCTCCTTAACAATTATGGCTGAAATTTTGCACTGTTATTATATTCGAATAAATAGTGCCAAATTTTCAGTGTACAAAATGTTTTTCCCAAATTTTCAATTAATTAGAAAATAACAAATATTGTGTCTTTTTTATTTTTCTAATTTATTTTTCACTAGCTTTATTTTATTTTAGTATGCCTACTGACGATGCTTTTAATGGTCTTAATGCAGTGATTTAGCCAGGCGTAAAGTCAATCGTTCAAACAAAGACAACTTATAATTCAGCATTTGTGAACAAAATTTTAATGCTACATAATAAAGAAATGTTAATAATTTATGAAGAAAAAATATCTGTCGGTATTTTTTAAAAATCACTTTGTTTAATTAATATTCTAACTTTAATTGAATGTAAACTATAAATAGTTTAGACTAAGAAAGGATGTTGTATGTTGTAATATTTTATACAAAAGTATTTATTGAGTAAAAAATGAAAGGATTTCAATCCCAAATATGGATCTATAGCGATTAGTATATTTATATGGAGTTGGAAAAGTTTCTTTTTAAAATAGGGTTTTAAGAAGATTTTTGAATTCTTTTTGCATTATTTTTGGGGAATTACAGACAAGATTTAACTTTAAAAATAAACACACTTAGAAAATATTTATAGTTTGTACATTTCAAAACGCTTTTGTTCTTTTCTGTAATATAATTTAATATAAAAAAATTGTTAAAAGTTTTCAAGCTTGAAGTTTGAATTTTTTATTGTAATGAACGAAATAAAGCAAAACTCTCTTAAAAAGTCACAAAAATTTGGAATATCCGAGTTGCACAAAAAATTAAATTTTGGAGGAATTAATCTTAATATTATAATAGTTTGTTTGCAAACAAGTTATCATGTTATAAGAACTGTAACTGTAACTCATGTTTTCGGATCTCAAATTTTAGGTGAGATGGTGGATGACGAGACTCGGCAGGTGCATGGAACAATGGACAATGGATATAAAGTTTCTAAGAATCATGAATTACATGTTTATCGAAATGTGATGCTTTGTTAGGGAACCCATTATGACTAAGCTGAGTACAAATGATTTTATTGATACGCAATATTATTGACGGATTAGCTTTGTCCACAGCCAGCAGACAGATATTATTATTAAATAAATAAAAGTAGCTGAGTATGTTTGATATAATGGGCGTCGGGTTTGAAAGAGTAAAGTGACACCTTGGGCTTTGTATTTGCTTCCACCTTCCTTAGTTTCATATGTTATTATCTGGATTTAAATTCATAAAACTGTTTTGAAGTCACCTTCAAGAATTCTCACATTCAACTCTAGCCTCTGAAAAACAATGGGAAAATTCATGTGCAAGTGGTATACATCACGTGTGACGCTTCACTCACTTATTATGATGTCAATCATAATAAGTGAGCTGTAACATTTTGATTTTAGAAACACTAACCAAAAATTGACAAAGGGGCAATGTAATTAATTTTGAATTTTACATATGTTTAATTCTTTTCCTGAATGTAAATAATGGTTGACATACGTATTTAACATAAAATTGGACATTCGAATTTTCATATGCTTTAAAAACTGACAGGCAGGATACAACCATTTGGATTTCACAGTATATTAATTTCAGATTTATAAATATTCATTTTTAAATGCTTTTAACATGATGATATTTATAGATTAGATACTGTTTGAAAACGCGACATGCATATTATAAAAGTAATTAAATGCACTTCATAGGGAACCTTTGAACTCAAAACTACTCAATTTCATAGGTAGTTTCTTCTTAAGAAATAAATGGGCACTAAGAGTATATTTAATTTTTTTTTAATTAGATTTCCATTAAAAATTTATTTAAATGTTAATGGATTCTCTAATAACTTCGGACTAAGCTATTACAAAAATGCATTTTTTTTGTCTATTTGAAATATTAAAAAAAATTACTTTTAGGTGGTATCAACTTCATTTCTGTGTAATGAACTAAAACAATTGCAATATTTCCTATGCAATTACATCCGTACAAATGAATATTTCTTTTTATAGTTTTTGTTACTCTTGATATAATACATATTGAGATAGAATTAAATAAATATTTTTTGGTTATATCTTTATTGCTGTATTCCAGAGTAAAATTTAAAAAAGTATTATTGAGACCGTCGAATCCAGCTTAAAATATCAAACCTAATCTTGATGTTTCAGTTAAAAAGAATCGTCTTCATATTTCTCTCATAACTGTCCTCTCATTAAAAAATTATTATAAATTTAATTTGAAATTAAAAAATAGAAACTTAAGACTCAGAAAGCTTTGGCTAGAACTTATTCATCATTTTCTGCGATACTCAAAAAAATTTATCACTGACATCTAGTTAGAAATGGTTATTCTATCGTATCCTGGGCTAGTTTGACATCAGTAGGGCTTCTAAAGGAAATGCGATGCTTCCTGCGATGCCATGGCTAGAAATTTTCAGGTTACGGTATGATTTAGAATCTCAAAAACCTATCTCAGCATTTTTAATGGATGTTGTCTCATTGGTACGGCGTGAAGATTTAGAAAATAGCTTTCAGGTTCAGGTACCGTTATCATCTTCTGAAAATTACAAATGGTTTCCAAATTTACCGCTTTTTTATTTCACACAGCCGATATGACTTATACAAAGGTAGTAAAGTTTAGCGTGAATCATTAAGAAGAAAAAAATTGCTAATTGCACATACTACACTCTATTGGTGGCTTGTTCATTAGGCTATAGAGGATCCTTATATCACTTAAAAATCTTCTGCTTGGTTATTTTTTCACACAAAAAGTTTGAAGAACTACCAAAATAATAAAAAAGCAGAATTAAAATGAAGAAAAAAACATAGAAAATTAATCAACATGTAGGAAATATCCTGGCTGAGGCTACATGATAATTTTCTCTCGTTATCAAAAAAATTTGGCGACAGCGCATTGCTTAGTGAAAAATCTACAGCATAGACAAAATAGTTTCTTCTCATTGAATTTAATAGTGACTATTTAAGAATTTCTGCAGCTTTGGCGCTTGGTCAACCGTTACCTCAAATACAAGGTTGAATTCTCTCTTTTTTTAAAATTTTTTTTACGTTTTTTCTTTTGCTACTTTATTGTTTCGGTTCTTCTTCCCTAGAATTCATACATATTCAATTCTTTTATTAGAAGTCAATCTTTAAAAATCGAATATCGGTAATTTTCAAAAAAATTCAAATTTTGTGTTACTCAAAGATAAATTTTTCTTTGCACAAATACGCATTCTTGAGCTGCATAGACGTCACTGCAACATTTATCATAGTTTGAGGGAAAGCTCTACTAATAATAAAGATCAATGTGTGTGTATCTGTGTTTGCGTGTGTGTTGGCGCTCTGTAGACCAGACCGTTTGACCTAGAATTACCAACCTCGACACTTATATACGTTGCAAAATAAAAATGTGCACTTTTAGACCAATTTTTAAAAATAAATTTCATTTAATAAAAAATTAAGAGAAATTTTGGCATTCTTTTTTCTCTACAACTTTCGAAAGCATTTTTGCACAAAAAATGGGTTTCATACCTTTTCAAAATTTAATTCTCTTTTTTAAAGATGCCATTTTAATAGTAGTGCGATTTTTTCCTGAATTTTGTCAATTTTTAAAGTTTTTTTCTTCTTTTTAATCAAAAATTACATCGTTGCTCAAAAATTCAAAACTTTTTATTGTTTCATGAAAGATTGAATCGTGTGAGTTTCTTCCATTATTGTAAGCTAAAGAAGAAGAATTCAATGAATAACTTGCCTAGTTTATAAGACGAATAAAAGATTAAATCACAATTTCTCGAAAGTTAGATGATGAGTGAATTAGACATTTAAGTTTTTAACAGGACTTCACATCTTAGCACTGATTTTCTTTGAAAAGGTTTATGTACTAATTATACAAAGCATATGTCTGAAAATAGCAAGGCTTTAATACTAGACAGTTGGTGGAATCATAGAATTGAAATTATATCTAAATGATTTAACTGGAATTAAATATTACTAATATCCAAAGCGAACAAGCAGATCGCAGAAGACTGCTTGTAAATAATAAAGCATACAAGCATAGATATATTTATATGCGTAATAATAAGCAGAAATTTATGATTTTTACTACTAGCTTAAAGTAGTAAAATTATATGTATAATAAAAAAGAATATGTATGTGTGTTGACGCAGTACAAGACAAACCGTTAAACATAGAGATACCATATTTGTCATATATACGCTTTGGAATGTGAGAACTTATTATTTCCATGATATTCAACACTTTGTATTTAATTTTATCGTGTAACAACAATAACAAAAAGAGGAGTTGACGTTTCAAACTTCTTCGTCCACGATTTTACATTCATTGAAAACTTCGTAATAAAGATCACTTATTAAAACGCAGGCATCCAGCTTGCGTTTTAGGGTTATCGCTTTCTCATACTCGCATCATATACATATTAACAATTAATCAAATCTATGATGATTTAATAATATCATTAATAATTAAAATAATAATTAATTTTAATATGCCATTTTTTCTTCTATCTAGTTGGTTGAGGTTTTGGAATGATTGTGTTCACTGACATATGGGCAGATGAAAAATACAAAATTTTCTTAGAAAATTCTCGTCAAAAATTTGATACAAGAGGTGGATCCAAATGTTATGCTTGTACTTTTTCGGGCTTTTGAGGAGTTCGTAGATTTTAGAATATGTGTTTTGAATTCAGGGGAAACCTAAACACGGAAATTCACCAAAATTTCCAGAAAATATACTTTCTTTTGTTGAACTTTTTCTATAAGAAAAATTTGTTAGAAAAATATTTCAAGGGTGTACAGAGGAATTCTAGTCAAAATTATGATATAAAGCTTTTTCCCATTTCTATATTTTTTCTTAATGATACGAAATTCATTTTGCTTTCATGCATGAAAGATAAAGAAACAAGATGGTATTTCCATAGTTTAAATTAGGTTTTTCTAGAAATTAAAGGTTTATAAAGTAGAAATGGCTCATTTTGATGTTTTGCATATATATCGGTAAAGAATTTTAAAACAATTGGAGAGCTGCTAAAAACTCTTCGAATTGCACTTAAAAGTAAAGATCAACAATTAAAAGATTATAATATGGATACCACCCATTTTCAAGGTCTTGGTCAGTCTATTGTGAAGAAATTTAAATTGTTTCGAATGCTGTTCAGAATGCTTGAACGTTACGAAATGGGATGATCAATGTCTTCCATATCTTCAATGATTCCATGTCTTGCCCAATCTATTTAAAAAATTTAGAAATATTTCAAATGCTGAAATACTATTGAAAATCGAAGATTATTAATTAAAAGGTTATAGCATGGATATCGCCCATTGTCAATTGGGGTATATGTCTTGGTTAACCTATTGTGAAGAACTTTAAAATACTTTGCATACTCCGCCAAACGAATGAAATTCGTTTACATAGCTGCACATTGCATCAGTTTCAAAAGTTTATGATATGTCTGTCTGCTTTATAAAAGATAAAAGTTGGTTATAAAGTCTTTCTGATCGAGGTGAAAATTGTTTATAAAGGAATAAGCATTGTCAGATGCACTGGACAACTCCAAAGATGTTAGGTCCAATTCTTTTTATAACGATTTCGTTGTGTTTAGGGGTAAATGGTAAGTAATGTCTACAAGCTTATATTTTACTCTTCAAATAAATTTTTGATGCCAATGCTTATGCTCTTATTTGTCTTTAGGCAAATACAAATTCGTTTATCTCATTTATTTATAGAGGAATTCATAATTTTTCATTGTCTCCTTTGACTGAATTTTGACTATTTCATTATAGCTATTATATTATTTAGTATTCTCTAGATCAGTTAGAAAAGCCGTTAAACTTTTTTTTCCCAAAATTTAATCATAATTTATGCATTAAATTGTGTATATGCGCACATTATCAATACAACTTTGTAACTTTCTGTGTTTATGTGGTTTAACAAAGTTATCATAGAAACACTTTAATCATAGAAGCAAAGAAAGTTAAGATCTCTCATGAAAGAAATTAAAGGTCTCTCGCTGAATCCCCCAAATTTGAAATTTTATGTTTAAATTTACATTGATTTTCAATTGCCTTGTGTAAAGCCACAAAATGTTTCAAATTTCATATTCCTTTTCAAAAAAAAAAAAAAAACTTAATGAATCTTTCGGAAAACCATTGAGGAAATACGCACAGAACAGACAGATTCCCCCCTCGCATGCATCTACTTATTCTGCAACTATTCTTAGTGAATTTACGTCATTCAAAATGAAATAAGCATGCTGTATAATTTTGTTATCATTCTAAGAATTAAAGTAGTATTAATTAATCACTGAATTTTCCTTTCAGGAATGTGATTCTCTCTCATAGATAAATCTAAGCCACAATAAAGAATTTATGAATTGATAATTCTAGTTAATTGGCTGCGTTAACAATGAACAATCAATGAAATAATTTGATATCCAAATGATGAAATAGAAAAATTTCAGTACGGAATTAGTTTTGGATTATTGATTACAAATTGAAAAGTCAGAACCTGTGTGTGAAGAAGTTTCGACTTAATATGACTAGGCAATGCTATAATTTTTTTCTACTTTCTGCAGTAAAAGGATACATTAGATCATGAGCGAAAATTATTCTTTATGAATCCAAAATGCTGTTTTGTATCACAGTCAAAATAGATAACAAATATGATAGAAAGAATGAAGCGAAATTATTGTTGTTATATTCCATTGGATTTTATGCTAAATTCTGAGACAGACATGTCTATAGTGATGTAAAATACTTGGATATTTATTTATAGTGCACAGCAAAATATTTGGATAATTATTTTTCAGTGTAAACCTTAAATAGGTATTCACGCTACTGGTGCTGGTATTTAAACAAACATTTACTTGAACATTTATTTTTCAATTAATTCTATTCATATGAGATGTATATATTAGCGCGTATATGAGATGTATACATACGCGTAATAATTATATACATATTCTTTCGCTCTTCATTAAAGCGTAGAAACTTCTAAACATATCATTCATATGAGAGTATGTATGAAAAATATTTGTAAATTATGATGATGTTGTGTCCACGTTACCACGGAAAAGGGCGGAGGGGTGCAGTAGTTTCTGAGGGTAAAGATCCCTGAGCACCCGAAGGCAGAAGTCTGACTTCCAGCTCATATGAAGATGACAATCACCCACTCGATTGCACAACCCCTTTTTACAGAGAGACTCTTTCACACATCTCACAGATAGAACATGGGTGAAGAACAACCATGCTCGAACCAGGACTCGAAGCCGGGACACCCAGATCACGGGGAAGACGTGCTTGTTACCCATAGGCCAGAACGCCGGCAGGAAGCTCATTAAAAGCAGTGAAAACTTAGTTTAATTTCAACAGGTGTAACAGATATTTGGGCTTAAAATCCAGAAGGTCACTTCAGCTATGGAATGAGTGCCGCCACAATCTATTCTTTTCCTTCTGATCGACTTCAGATTCTCTTTTAAGTGCCAGTGCATGTGCTCTTTTATTAAATGTGAATGAAATCGAAATGGAATTTATAAACGAGAAACCAGAAATGATGCGATTATGGGAATTAGATTTGTCTAGAAGAGGGCGGTAGTTGTGAAAAAAGTCGGAAACGATATGATAAAAGAATATTAGGCTAGAGAGGAACGTAGAATAAATAAGCACCAATTCAACATTGATCTTAACAAGATTTAAGAAAGAGCGACCCTTTTGTAGTGATGTAGGAATTTTTCCTCCATTAAATAACATTTTTCTTTTGAGGAATGCTATTTTTCCTTTGTTGCCTATAAAAAAAAGTTAAATCTTCAAGTAAGTTAGAAAAATTAAATCACTTTCCTTTGTCATTGGGTTTGAAATCCCTGCCTCAGGCTGAATTGGACCAGTGCCAAATTCTTTCCTTCGGCCTTTTATGAAAGAGACGTTGAAAGCTATTCCACCAAAACTAGAGGTGTCGATATATTGTGAATAGGGCTGCTATCCTTTTAACGATATCTCAGTTATAATTGTCACTGATTAATTAACTAGAAAATCTCATGCACATTGTTAAAGTGAAAAAAAATGAAAAAAAATATTTGTGATTTAATTTAGATTTAAATATATAGCAGTATTAAAAGTGTTTTCTTTCAATATGATCTTCTCAATCCCTAATGATCACAAAAATTCAAATCAAAATTAATCCAAAATTGGTGTATAATAAATAGAGATCCATTAATAGTAAAAAATGCAATGCCAAATACAAATAAAAATAAAGTTGAAATGAAATTTGGTAATGATCTCCAGTTTGAAGTCAAAATAATATATATTAGCATAAATATAAAATAATAAAAATTCCAGATCTCCACTCATTAACCTTTGCTGCAATCAAGTACAAAAATTTTAATTAAATGATGAAGAATTATGAATTCTTAATTAAGTTAAGAAGTTTTCGTGCATATAACTAATTTTTATTTATGCTTAGTTTTATTCGCTTATTAATTTAATTAATTTAAATATAAAAAAAAACAGAAATTGGTATTTCGCATCTGATGATGGCGCTGACCCAAAGGTGGGGATATTTTTAGATTCTCCCAACGTTACAGATGACGCTGAGCGATTACATAATAGATTTTATATTAGACGTTAAATGATCAAAATGAATCAATCTACTCAAAACAAATGAAGATCCTTACTATTCCTTCCAAAATGCAAAGTATTTTTACAATACAAATTCAGGAAAATCTCCATCTGGAAGCTTTAAAAAAAAATCAAAAATTAGTTGGATTTCAAAAATTTCCAGAGTCTACAACACGGTTAGTATTTTAGAAAAAATGAATGATTTCCTCCATCTGGTTTTTATTATAATTTCAATGAAATGAGAGTATTGAATGAGTGACATCTATGCTGAATTAATGTTCGAAGATATAGAAAAAAGTGAAAAAAAAAATCGAAATAGGCAACATTTTTTTTAATAGAAACAGGAGTTTTTTTTTTTAACATTTTCCCTACGAATACTGAATTTCATGTTTAAAATCATACATTAGTTCTTGCACTTTTTTCAAAAATACAAGTCGAAACTGATTAAAGAATAATTAATGGAAATTCGGTAAAAATGTAATTTGGCACTGATTCATGTAATTTGTTTATTTTCTAAAATGTTGAATCTTAAAGAATGCAGAAATATTCAGTGGAATCTAAGAACAGACGCAAGTTGACATAAAAATATTTCGAGTATTCCTTTTTAGGAATAAGAATACAAGAATCTCTGAATGATTTGTAATTGAATTTTAAGATGCTTTTAGCTAGAAAGAGCAGATTTTTTTTTTCTCCTAAAGCCAAGATGATGGCATTTGCCTCTGGCATGAAAAATAGCTGCTGGTGGAATAACACTGGAAAAAACGAGTGGTCTTCTAGAATGGTGAAATCTTAACAAACGAAGCTTAGATGTTTGAGAGTGAGGAAAATATATGCGAGATCTGACGCCAGTGAGGGATTTGAGATTGAGGCATCTCACTCCATTCTCCAGAAGACCGGAAAAATAACAATGATAGCCCTTGATGTTTATTCAGGTTGAAAAATGCATGACTCGCGGAAAGAGATTTATAATGGCAAATAATACTTCTGAAAGATGGCGAAGCTTTAGCTTTGAAAATTTTATATAACCGTATTCAGATATTTAATGGAGTGGTCTCTCCGAGAAAAATATACTTAAAGGAACAGACATTTTTCATTTCCAATTATTTGTTTCAGTTTTAAAAGAGAAAAGTCATGTTGCATGCTTTCATCAGTTCTTTTAGATGGTTTAAATTTTTTCTTTTTCATAAATTATTCTATATTTTATATATCATAGAATATTATTAACAAGGTATCTGCATTTTTTTTGTTGAAAAAATGAAATGAAATACATTCGGTTTTATTGTATTTTATTTAATTAGAGTGATACTTGAGATTTCATTTCTGTAATTATCATTATCTACCAAACAATAAAAACTTTTCACATAAAAGCATTAATGCATAAAATGCATATTGTTACGACATTTCCCGGGGTTCGTTTGGATAGTGGAAGTTATATGGTGTGGAGAACACTCAATCAGTAGGCGGCAGTAGAAAATAAAACAACAACGTTTATTTACACGAAGACACACAGGACAGCACAAAGACGACAACTATATACAGCACAAAAGACGATTATCTGCAGCCGAGACGTACAGCATACAACAAGACTCTACTGCAGACAGTAGCGCACAGCTTAGTTCAGCACTAGCTTGACTCCGTCGCTGCTCCGCTTATCTCTGGAAGGCCAGTTCTTTAATGTCGATTCCGACTACTCTCTGGTTCACGACTCTCGGCAGCGGCAGGACTGCTTCCTTTTATAGGTCTCAGGAGGCGGGGCTAGAAGCCTCTCAACCAATCAGGAACGTTCGAGGCGTATCTCGGTTCCTACTGGACGGATCGGGAAAATTCTCGATGCTTCGGGTATAATCTATTTTGGGGCCAAAGTCACCAAATTCGTTACCAAGTCGCCAAATGGTCGCCAAGTTTGTCCCCAAGCTCAGGGACTTCCGACGTGGCACACGTACTCCGTCCAATGCAGATGAGTGTAAAACATTCTTTCTTATGATGGAACCAACTATGCTGGGAAGCCGCATCACAGATTCGTAACAATATAAATATGAAATGGAAGTGAATAGTACAGTCGCAGAAAAAAATAGGAGCCACTATGCTTTATTCTGGCCCATGCATCACACAATCATAAAGAAGGAGACATTCGAAAGGAATTAACTTACTCTTAAAACATCTTTAATCGAAAATTTCTTAAGAGACTACCTACATATTGAAATAAGCACAAATTTAAAATTTTCTAATTGTAACACCCATTTTTCTCCTGGAATTTCAAAAATTCTTCCCGAAAACAAAGTTTCATTAGTCTATGTCTATTCGTTTCAAATTATGAACTAACAACATTTTGACCTTCTAATGTTAAATATTAGATATTGTTACAAAATTTTTCTCTACCAATACCGCCAATAAATCGTAATAACGTAACGCATTTAATCGCTATAGTTCAGCAGCTTGCTTGCTGTCTAATCCTCCAGTTTCTTTACTTGTCGGCGACTCCGACCACTCTCACACACAACTTCTGACGATACACACAACTTCTTCAATAAAGCTTCAGAGTGCCCGTCTTTTATAGTTCCGGGAGGCGGGGCAAGAATCTTCTGACCAATCAGGGCGTATCTGAGTGTATCTTGGTTCCTACTGGATGGATCGTGAAACTTCTCGAACTTCCCAGTATGATCCATTTAGTCGCCAAACTCGCCAAATTCGTCGCCAAGTCGCAACATGGTCGCCAAGCTCTCAGGTCATTGACGCGGCAGCCGCTCAGCACAGATCTTACAACGGTTTTTCTCACGATGACACTATTCGTGCCGGGTAGCAAAATTACGTATTTCTAACAATATATTCGGGTAAAGATTTTATTTAAGGAGTATTCATTATTAATTATTACTTTATGGCTTAAAAATAAATCAAATGCTCACTTTCTGTAGTATAATTTAACATAAAGCAGATTTTTATCCTGTTTTGGTTTCAATGCATACAAAATGTTTCAATAATTTTTTCACGAAATGAAACTATCTTGAGTTTTATCGGCAGGTTTACTTATAGCATGTCCAGGAAAAGGCTGTGAAGACAAATGCTTGGCTGATTGTCACCATGCTGTATGTAATGTTACATATTTTGCTCAGGTGAGAACACTTGTTCTTATTTAGTTTTTAACGCAACATTCAATAGAATTACATCAATTATTAGTCAGTCTCATGAAACATTCCTTTTTTAAGTTTTTAATGCTTATTTCAAAGCCTAAATAAAGCGTGAAATATAATTTTCCTTCCAATTAACGAAAAAGTGGAACTTGCAACTTTAGATAGGTGTTTAGATAAATTATGTGTTTTTTATTTTTAAATTCGACTGTATTTTTATTCATTTTGCTTTCAATTCATAGTTTATTTTTTTACAACCTTCCTTATTTTATTTCATAATTTAGTTCACATATCCCTAATGTTCGGAACATGTTGTATCTTGACTACTCTGAAAATTATTTTATTGACTACAAAAGACCCAATGATTGTTATAAAGTTCTATAATTTGAATAATTTATGTGCATTTACAAAGTGTTTGAAATTATCCCATAAAAAATCCCAATAATTAGATCAAGTGAATAAAAATTTACATCAGTTGCATTAATACAGTGTCTGCTACGAAATTAAGTTGTAAATAATATAATAAAATTGCAAAAATTATTTTTGTGCTAGAATTGCATTTAATATTAGTCAATACCATAAAACAATAAGTTTTTATGCTTATTTCTAAGCAAGAAGGAATATATTTTCTCCAATTTAGCGAAACTATTAAAATTTTCCTTTTAAAAATCAGTACCCTATAGTCTTATCAGTTTGTAAAAGAAGTAACATTGCACTTTGATTGAGCTACACACAAAAGTAATAAAAATTCTCAATGAAATTTTTTACGATTTGCAATATTCATAACGCAAGTAGCACATTCTGTTGTACAATATATACATTATTGTTCAATATTACATTATATTATTTAATATAATACAATATTATACAATATTGCGATTATTGTTTAATATCATACAATACTGTGCAATATGTGTGTGATACTAGGAAACAACGGTATTGCATCTTATTATCTTCCGAGTGGTAAGAGGGGCATTTGTTTCCTCAATACTACCACAATACTATATAGCATTTAGGAAAATATTGAAAAATATTGTGAATACAGAGAAATATCGAGTGCACAATCAACAGTATTATACTGTTACGGAATTTCCCGGGTTCGTTTGGATAGTGGAAGTTATATGGTGTGGAGAACGCTCAAGCAGCAGGCGGCAGTAGAAAAAGAAACAACGAAATTTATTTACACGAAGACACACAGGACAGCACAAAAACGACAACTATATACAGCATAGAAGACGATTATCTTCAGCCGAGACGTACAGCATACAACAAGACTCTACTGCAGACAGTAGCGCACAGCTTAGTTCAGCACTAGCTTGACTCCGTCGCTGCTCCGCTTATCTCTGGAAGGCCAGTTCTTTAACGTCGATTCCGACTACTCTCCACCGTCGATACCGACCACTCTTCACCGTCAATCCCGACTGCTCTTCTCTGTCGCTTCCGACAACTCTTCTCTGTCGCTTCCGACTACAACCACTCTGGCAGCTGCGGCTGCCTCCTTTTATAGGTCTCAGGAGTCGGGGCTAGAAGCCTCTCAACCAATCAGGAACGTTCTAGGCGTATCTCGCTTCCTACTGGACAGATCGGGAAAATTCTCGATGCTTCGGGTATAATCTATTTTGGCGCCAAAGTCGCCAAATTCGTCACCAAATCGCCAAATGGTCGCCAAGTTTTGGGTTCTCCTATGAAACCAACTATGCTGGGAAGTTGCATCACAGATTCGTAACAATACTATTTGTAACTATATTCAAAGGCACCGATATTTTTAAAAGCGTTATTACAAGGCTTGCTCAAGAATAACTGAATAATTCATTTAATTTAAGATTTTATTTTAAACAATTCACGGGAACAATTTTTCATTAAAAATAGTTTATAGTATAATATTGTAAAAATAATACTGAAAATTCTAAATCGAATAGCAATGTAGAATATTGCAAAATGTATATTTTAAATTCTATATATTGATAAATTCCGTCCGTTGACGGAATTAAAATTTTTGTGTTTGACAATGTTAATCAAAGTTGTGATGAAACAATTGCAAATTCTGTATTTACCTGAAGTTGTATAACAACTCCGATATGTTTGTAAATACCTTAATTTTGATTTTTTTTTTATAAAATGCCAAGTTTGTTCCTTATTTATTTATGGTAAACTAAATTTATGCTTCAAAATAAAAGAAATTAAAAGAAAAGTAATTAAAAAGCTAACAGATGAAAAAAAAATTATGTAGGAAAGATATCCCAACTTTTAATGTAGATGAAAGTGCCATAATTATTATGTTTATCAAAAGTTTAGATGACCAACTCGTGTTTCATAAAGAATTTTATTTCACCTTTTAATACGGCATATACATTTAAAAACTATTATTTTTAAACTAACTTTTAAAATTTAGTGTTATCAAAAAAGGGAGTAAAACCGTTCACTTTTGACTTTAAAATAAATTTTTATCTCGAATTAAAAAAGTTAATTAATTAAAAAGACAACTCAAATTAAATATAGAAGCACACAAGTCAAGCCTGCAACTACAATAATCGAATGGTGGGGTGAAAGGTCTTACTGATCCGATGTATAAGACATCGATCACTTTACCTAGTCTTATAGTTCTAGAGTCAACCTTAAAGGTAAATGAAAAGCAAATATGTGAAGTGCAAACTCAGAAGTGATAAAAATGGTTAATTATGGTAAATACACTGGTGGACAAAATTAATAGATGGAAGACATTTCCCCAAATATCTCAAAAAATACTGAATATAAATAAATGAAATTTGGTATGGATATAGCTTATACCATGATAATAAAGTATGCAAAACAAAAATGAAAGTGCCATTCACTGGAAAGACCTATTGTTAATAAATCCAATGTAGTCTGAACTTAAGGATAAAATATGACAATAAAAGTGAGGCTTGTACAGTGTGTGTTGCCTCTAGTATGGTGTATGGTCACCCCTGACAGACAGACAGCATGCATAACGAGTATGCATGCTGTTAATAAGGGAGTTAAGGAGGGGTTGTGGAAGACCCTCCCATTCTTCCACCAGATCAATTTTTAACTCTAGAATGGTTCTGGGGGAAGGTTGGCGCATCGCAATAGCTCTCCCAAGAGCATCCCAAGCATGTTCAATAGGATTCAGGTCAGGGGATTTGGCTGGCCAATCCATTCGTTGAATGTCCTCGCTTTCCAGATACTCATCAACCATGAGAGCCCTATGTGCATGCCCGCATTGTCGTCCATAAAAATGAACTCAGGGCCAACAGCGCCCCTGAAAAGAAGCACATAGGGCTCTAGAGCCTCCTGCCTGTACCTCTGGGCATTCACGGAACCATTGTCAAACACATGGAGCGGTGTGCGGGTATCTTGCATGATCCCTGCACAAACCATGAGTCCTCCACCAGCATAATGGTCCCTTTCGATAGTGTTGCTGGGATGGTATCGGGTTCCAGGTTCCCTCCATATCAATAACTGCCCAGAATCAGGTTGTAGACTGAATCTGGACTCATCGGTGAAGAGAACATTAGCCCATTGAAGCTGTGTCCAATTCTGATGTTGTCTGCACCATTCTGCACGCGCTCTTTTGTGGGAAGGAGTGAGTGGGATGCAAATAGCGGGCTGCCTGGCTTACAGCCCTCTTTCGTGGAGTCTTCTGGAAACTGTCTTACTCGAAATTGATGTTCCTGTAGCAGCCGAGAGGTCCCTAGACAATTGAGTGGCTGTAGCGTCCTCTGGCGCTTAGCTGAAACGAACAAATACCGGTCGTCATTGGCCGTTGTAGCCCTCGGGCGACCTTGTCCTGGTCGTCTGCATACTGTCCCACTAGTTTTAAATTGACTCCACAAATTGGAAATGACGCTTGGTGTTATATCCAATTCCCTAGCAACCTGAGCTTGGGACTGGCCTGCCTCAAGTATGCCCACAATTCACCACCTCATACCGTCGTCTAAACGAGGATGTTCACTCATTTCACCTAAAAACCAGCAAGAAACAACACGATTATTCAAAAAATGCACTAAAATCTGCAACTGTGTTGAAGAGTGGAATGAGATGAACAGCTCGATGCGGATTTTTATACCTCCTGCTGGCTTAGCAACGCCCACAAGAATACGTAAACTTATCTCAGGGCCAATAGCGCTACAGTGACTATATATGGCAATCAACTGTCCAGGTTTTGTGCGGTATTTTTAGAGAAATGTGCGAAAATGCTTTCCATCTCTTAATTTTGTCCACCAGTGTATTTATAGCATTGGGAATTAATATACACAATATTGGACAACTACGTCATACAATATTCGAACCAAGTATTGAATAAGGAAAAAAAGTTTTACACTGTTTCATAATCGTAGAATAATATTACAAAATATTGTTTTTGTAAATTTGATAATAGAATGTGCTACTTTGGGCGGAATTCTATTTCAATTCTTCATCTATATGTTTTTATTCTTATGATTATTTTTTAATCTTGGGATAATGTATTAATATTTCTATTTGCCGAACTTGTATGTATTTGTATTTATTCAATATATTAAATTTTTAACATTTCAGTAGGCCTTAAACCGAATTTTAGAACTTTATTGTATCCACGTTCTTGTAAGAAAATAATTGGAAAGAAAATAATAAGTGCTTTGTAATACGGAAGAATAATCAACGTTAGAAAAAACTTTCTAACAGTGAATAATTAAAAAACTCATGGCTGAAATTTTCAGTTGTCGATACACCTTTAAATATTAGATGTAATGCATATTTCTGAATCGATTCATTTTGTGAACATATTTTATTAATTAAAATACTTTCAATCTAATTATTTTTAAATGTTACATTTTAAAAGACATCTAAGATAATCATGACGTTTTTTGAAAAATAAGAAAAATGGTAAAAAAGGAACACAAGACATAGACATAAGACATTAGACATAAAGATATTATTTCCAAGCATCATAATTGCAATATTTTATATTTTTAGTAAGATATTTTTTTAAGTACATATAACCAGCTCTGAAAATCTATCATAAATTTGTCGAAATTCTGAAATATTTAAAAAATATATCGTGGCATCGCATTACAAATATTTTAAAAATAAACTTTTAATTTTGTCCATTTCTACATTGTTTTCATGATGTTTCGTCATATATCGTGCGTCATATTCGTGCGGAATATAAATGAAATTACAACAGAATTTTTTTTGTCTCTTTTATATACTATAAAAAATGTTCAATTACGAAAGAATTTTATTATCCTTTTCAGTTAAGCCCGTGTTCATACGCTTGTACTGTCAATGACCAATACAGATATCACACAGAACCAAATTTTCAATCATGTGGAACAGATAAAGTAAGTCCAATTTTGTTTTTGTTTGATACAATTACAAGTCATTTAAAAAAAAATCTGAACTATAAAAGATTTCAAAAGAAATGAAAGTCTTTAAAACAAAGATGGAAAATATTAAATTTTGACGATTTTTATAATTTTATAAGAACTAATTGTTGTTGATATGGATCATTTTTTCTGTAAACACTCTCATTTACAGTATCACTTTCCTTGATGCACGATATCATGATCTATTTTAATATGACATGTTTTTTGTGCTAATACCTGCTTATTTTGAATGTAAGCATGTTCCTTTTGGATTATTTATTCATATCTGCGCTTTCGTAAGTAATATCTCTTATCTTTCGATCTGCGGGTACTAATGAATGAACATTATTTCTCTAGACTCAGTATAGATGTAGAAAATAGTTGGTTGGTTTGATTTTACGGCGCAAGGACGAGATTTGATCATTCTGCGCCAAACATTTGTTAAGCGTGGTTTTCGTGTTGAAATTTA
Source organism: Argiope bruennichi (assembly GCF_947563725.1). Classification (NCBI taxonomy): domain Eukaryota; kingdom Metazoa; phylum Arthropoda; class Arachnida; order Araneae; family Araneidae; genus Argiope; species Argiope bruennichi. The sequence continues at coordinate 113,580,083 of NC_079153.1, read as the reverse complement.
AGGCATTCTAAGAAAAAGATACAATTAAATCTTATGTAAAATTTGAATATCTTTTAAAAAGGTAAAAATAGGTGAATCAGAATTATCACCTAAAATGGACATTTAAGTTAAAAACAGTCTCTCCAAAATGAACTTGTCGTTATGTACTAAAATATTAGTATTCACATAGAATATGCTTAACCGTTAAAACGCAGTTGCATTTATTACAAAGTGGTGCATGATCAGAGTGCAAAAGATGTTGTTGGGTCAAATAGGTGTGGTCTATTCGAAGCCTTGTGATAATGACATCTTTCTTTCTGGGCAGAAATTTACTTTTGAAACCTTTGACAGACGGCTGTATTTGAAATAGTTTATTCGTAGATAGCTTTTCCCACGCAGATTGCCAAAATTTATTTTGAATTATTTTTATTGCTTGTAATGCATTGGGTAATGGAACAAAATTTTCTTTCAGCATGGTTGAGCTTTTTGCTAAATGTGAACTTTTTCATTTCCTCGAATTTCGACATGCCCAGAATTTAATTGCAAAATTGTTTATGAGAGAATTATATATGTGCTAGCTATTTAGAACTACGGAATGACTTTCTGATGACACATTCTTAAGAGCTGCAATACGACTTTTAGAATCAGTGTGCCGGCGTCCTGGCATAGGGGTAACGTGTCTTCCCCGTGATCTGGGCGTCCCGGGCGCGAGTCCCGGTTTGGGCATGGTTGTTTTTCCGTTGTTCTATCTGTGTGAATGTGTCCTCCTGTAAAAAAGGGTTGTGCAAGCGAATGAGTGATGTGTGAGTAGCTAAGTCGTACTCTTGGCCCTAGTTGGCGCTATTGAAAACAAGAGACGCTCCCCCACAGGCTTAAATCATTGTCTTCATAACAGCGGGCTTGTCCATGGCAAGTTCCATAAGAAACAACAACAACAGAATCAGTGTATATAATAAATTTAGAGGGGGATGACTTTGAAAGTTTTAGAAGGATTAGATATATTGCATATATTTCGGATTAAAGACAGAGCAGGAAGGGTGAAGTCTTTCGGATATTTTTACATTTCGGAAAACTGCTGCTGAACCGACAAGATTACCACATTTCGATGCATTTGTATAAACCGGTTAAAAAGAATGATACTGTTGTCTGTAAGAAAGAAGAAATGTATCTAGATATTTTAATGATCTGGATTTCCTTTCCAATCTTCCACTTGGTACAGGAAGCATGATGACTATCGTTGCATTTAACACATTTTTCGGGCTTTGTGCAATGAGTGTCATCATGGTCAATTTCAGAACATAGTGGACATCGAGAGGAAGAAGGGCGGCAACTAGTTTTCGTATGTCCAAACCTCTGACATTTAAAACAATGCACCAGGTATGGCACAAAATGACGAACATCGCAACTTATAAATCCAGCTGTTATCTTTCTGTGAAGCACATGAGTAACAAATGTTAAAATAACATGCTTGGTTGGAATTATTTTACCATCTTATTTTAATGTTATACGGCATGCACTTGTTAACCTAAATAACTGCAGTTCAGAAACAAATTCTTCTTGATTCACCATAATAAGATCCATGCTAGGAATGACACATCTGGTATAATTCAGAGTTTTATGACCAGATACTTCTATTGGGGCATCACCGTAATTCTTTATCGCTAGAGGTTGCTCTGACTGTTTCGTCGTCGCAGACTCTATTAAAAAATCTCCAGATCTAATCTATTTACAGATGTGACATTCCCAGCAATACTTTGAATTTACTTTTGTATAAAAAAAAACACGCCATGTTTTTAAATTTATCGTCTTTACCACGTATAACTAAGAATTTTGGAAGAAATTTCGTAAGCTCAGTTCGTGCAATGTTAATTGACTTATCGGAATCGGTTTAGGCCCGACGGCACCACCCATCACGGAGCCCAACAAGGGTTGGCAGCCACTGGCTCTAGACATTTCCAACCTCGGCTGTTACTATAGTGCTAGTTGGAACCTATAAGCTGAGAGTCACACCCGGGGACAGTGACCACCCTTAACGCCAAACTCAAGAAGTGGCCCCTTCGCTTCATCCCCTTGAGCAGTCCAGTTGAAAATGGATGCCAGTAGGAAATATAGCGTAACTCCATTTACCGTGACGAATTTTTCCATTTCAAGTAGAAAAATCGACTTTTGTAGCAGAAAATTAAATAAATTTTTGAATTCATAAATTAAATTCCTTAAAATTGTAAAGACCTAAAATTTTTGCATATATATTCTTTGTCAACGCCATAAAATCTCTAAGAAACGCCGAATGCATATTGAGGAACAGCAAATTGTTGTTTTTCCATGTAATAGCTTACAGATAAATTGCTACATTTTGTATTCAATTATTTTGTAATATCATGCGAAGTTTTGCAAATTTTTGCAAATAAACAGACGCATCCATTTAGGGAAAAATAATCAATTTCACTTACCTCAGTTAATTTTACAACCAGCGCAAATAACAAGTCTATTTATAGGTTTATTCAAAAGTAGATTTATTGAATTTCAGTTTATAGCCGTTTATGAAAAGAATAATTTTATATAATATTTATATATACTTACAGATATGTCATCTTAAATCATTTTACAACTAACATATTTTTTTTATTGCATTCCATCAAATTTTTACACGCGTTGTCATCCTATAAATTTCGAATATAATAATATAACAATATTTTTTGTTTATGCATGTGAGTTAATCACATTAAATTCGGGAAAACATCTGACCAGTTTGATGTTTAAAACTCTCATCAATTAACATTAATCTTATTTTTGCATTAAAATTGCTATAAAGCACGTTTATTTATAATTTAAAATATAATCCTAAAAGTTTGATTAAAAAATTAATGGCCAATGTTTTTATTTTAATTTCTAATTTCAAGCATTCCATAATGAACGCTTGAAAGAAAAGCCCATGAGAAATAATTATAACGGAAAAAAAGTTTAGTTTAAATATTCTTTGCTATTTGCAAACGATACTTGTGAAATTTAAACTACAGCTAATTTGGTAAAAATACTTTTTTATTTTTATGTACTGGTTTATCAATTAAATCCATCAATGTTTATACGAAAAAAATTTGGTAAAGTATGGAAATGATTAAATCTTTAAATTTAAATTAAAAGCTTTTTATATTATTATGCAATAAAATTTAGTAATAAAATTGCTTAATTTAATTTTATAATTCTTTTACCAAATAAAAAGCGTCTGCTCCATTTCTGGATATTGGAGTTCTAGATGGCAATTAATACTTGCAAATCAATGTAATGCCATTAAAAAAGTTAACAAATGTTAAATTTGAAATAAGAAAAGATTGTGTAATTCCAGGTGTGTTACCAAGGACAGTGCGTATTAACTGATAGTACATACGAATGCCAGAATATATATGGAAAGGACTACATATCAGTGGAGGTAATACATTTAAATTCTTACTAAATTTTATACCATCAGAAATTAACATAAATCATTATTTTTATTCTCGGAATCAGGAAGTTATTTATCGTTTTCTAGATTTTTAGGAAACAAAATTAGCTCCACAGATTTCGATTCGACAGATTTAATGTCACATTTAATAATATTTCAAATAGGTATAGTTAAGGATTTTATAGAAAAAAATAATTGCAATTTAAATGCTTTGTCATAATGTATGTCAATGAAGTAATAATTTAACTTTTTTTCGATTGGTATGTATCGATGAAAATGGTACATGAAACAATTTTCGAAACAATGAGAAGCATTATAATGTTTGAAGATGTTTTTTATTATTAAAGTTTTTATTGATGTATTATAGATCATATTTCAAAAATACGTTTATGTCGAAAATAAATGGATAAATTGAGCGTCATTCACATTTTTCATGCATTACATCTTACTTTTCCCATATTTTTATTTTTCCGTACTAATATAAAATTGATGTCACAGTAATACTGATATTGGATCAAAAATAGAAATAGGTTTCTGTATGTCAGAAACGTAAAACAGCTCTCATAGAATGGGATATACTTGTTAATCTAGTGCTTATCTTTCTAAATATTAAATATATTCTTTCCTTAACTAAACGAAAGCTAAAATTTTCTCCAATAATTTTCTGCATTTATATTGACAATGATATTGGTTTTCTAGCCATTGAACTAATTTTAACAAATACTTCTTTTGATATTTTTAGGTATTTGAATCTAGCATTTCATGAACCTACAATTTTTACATTGCTTTTTCTTTCTACTTGAACTATAAATGATATGAAGAACAGCAATTCTTAAATTTTATTTGTATAATAACATAAACAAAGTTTTACGTACGGAAGGAAAAAGAAATCATGTAGTTCGTTATATTAAAGAACAAATTTAAATAATGCGTTTAATTATTTAAAAAACAAATAATGTTAATATAATTTTTTAAAATCTTATTTCGAAACAAAGCGTGGACTAATTTGGAATGTCACGTTTCAAATTCAAAATTCATGCAAATAAATTCAAAAGTTCGTCAGATGATATGATCGACAGCTGAACTGACAGTTTTCTTCTTTTCTTGAGTTTCGTAACACATCAGTGAGAGAACATTTGTAAACAATGGATTTAATGAGCGCTACATTCATTTATGCAATGATCTTTCAGTTTGGCATCTCCTGCAACCAATAAGTTACCACCAGGATACGTAGTTCAAGTCCAAACAAATACCACCTTTAATATCAATAATAAAATAAACTGTTTTGTGCTTGCTTTGTTCAAACTGAACAAATATGAAAGATACGAATTCATCATTCTGTGATCCTTGAGAAAGGATATATTCAGTGTTTTGAATGATGAATATCATTGATATCACCCTAAATATCATAGGAAGAATATTTACATAAAAAATGTGGGATAAAATAATTTTCTTATTCGATCCTGGCATCCCCTGCAACCAGTAAGTTACCACCAGGATACCGTGGTCTAAGCCCAAACGAATACCACCTTTAATATCAATAATAAAATAAACTGTTTTGTGCTTGCTTTGCTCAAACTGAACAAATATGAAAGATATGAATTCATCATTCTGTGATTCTTGAGAAAGGATATATTCAGTTTTTTGAATGATGAATATCATTGATATTACCCTAAATATCATAGGAAGAATATTTACATAAAAAATGTGGGATAAAATAATTTTCTTATTCGATCCTGGCATCCCCTGCAACCAGTAAGTTACCACCAGGATACCGTGGTCTAAGCCCAAACGAATACCACCTTTAAAATCAATAATAAAATAAACTGTTTTGTGCTTGCTTTGCTCAAACTGAACAAATATGAAAGATATGAATTCATCATTCTGTGATTCTTGAGAAAGGATATATTCAGTTTTTTGAATGATGAATATCATTGATATTACCCTAAATATCATAGGAAGAATATTTACATAAAAAATGTGGGATAAAATAATTTTCTTATTCGATCCTGGCATCCCCTGCAACCAGTAAGTTACCACCAGGATACCGTGGTCTAAGCCCAAACGAATACCACCTTTAATATCAATAATAAAATAAACTGTTTTGTGCTTGCTTTGCTCAAACTGAACAAATATGAAAGATATGAATTCATCATTCTGTGATCCTTGAGAAAGGATATATTCAGTTTTTTGAATGATGAATATCATTGATATTACCCTAAATATCATAGGAAGAATATTTACACAAAAATGTGGGATAAAATAATTTTCTTATTCGATCCTGGCATCCCCTGCAACCAGTAAGTTACCACCAGGATACCGTGGTCTAAGCCCAAACGAATACCACCTTTAATATCAATAATAAAATAAACTGTTTTGTGCTTGCTTTGCTCAAACTGAACAAATATGAAAGATATGAATTCATCATTCTGTGATTCTTGAGAAAGGATATATTCAGTTTTTTGAATGATGAATATCATTGATATTACCCTAAATATCATAGGAAGAATATTTACACAAAAATGTGGGATAAAATAATTTTCTTATTCGATCCTGGCATCCCCTGCAACCAGTAAGTTACCACCAGGATACCGTGGTCTAAGCCCAAACGAATACCACCTTTAATATCAATAATAAAATAAACTGTTTTGTGCTTGCTTTGCTCAAACTGAACAAATATGAAAGATATGAATTCATCATTCTGTGATTCTTGAGAAAGGATATATTCAGTTTTTTGAATGATGAATATCATTGATATTACCCTAAATATCATAGGAAGAATATTTACATAAAAAATGAGGGATAAAATAATTTTCTTATTCGATCCTGGCATCCCCTGCAACCAGTAAGTTACCACCAGGATACCGTGGTCTAAGCCCAAACGAATACCACCTTTAATATCAATAATAAAATAAACTGTTTTGTGCTTGCTTTGCTCAAACTGAACAAATATGAAAGATATGAATTCATCATTCTGTGATTCTTGAGAAAGGATATATTCAGTTTTTTGAATGATGAATATCATTGATATTACCCTAAATATCATAGGAAGAATATTTACATAAAAAATGTGGGATAAAATAATTTTCTTATTCGATCCTGGCATCCCCTGCAACCAGTAAGTTACCACCAGGATACCGTGGTCTAAGCCCAAACGAATACCACCTTTAAAATCAATAATAAAATAAACTGTTTTGTGCTTGCTTTGCTCAAACTGAACAAATATGAAAGATATGAATTCATCATTCTGTGATTCTTGAGAAAGGATATATTCAGTTTTTTGAATGATGAATATCATTGATATTACCCTAAATATCATAGGAAGAATATTTACATAAAAAATGTGGGATAAAATAATTTTCTTATTCGATCCTGGCATCCCCTGCAACCAGTAAGTTACCACCAGGATACCGTGGTCTAAGCCCAAACGAATACCACCTTTAATATCAATAATAAAATAAACTGTTTTGTGCTTGCTTTGCTCAAACTGAACAAATATGAAAGATATGAATTCATCATTCTGTGATTCTTGAGAAAGGATATATTCAGTTTTTTGAATGATGAATATCATTGATATTACCCTAAATATCATAGGAAGAATATTTACATAAAAAATGTGGGATAAAATAATTTTCTTATTCGATCCTGGCATCCCCTGCAACCAGTAAGTTACCACCAGGATACCGTGGTCTAAGCCCAAACGAATACCACCTTTAATATCAATAATAAAATAAACTGTTTTGTGCTTGCTTTGCTCAAACTGAACAAATATGAAAGATATGAATTCATCATTCTGTGATTCTTGAGAAAGGATATATTCAGTTTTTTGAATGATGAATATCATTGATATTACCCTAAATATCATAGGAAGAATATTTACATAAAAAATGTGGGATAAAATAATTTTCTTATTCGATCCTGGCATCCCCTTCAACCAGTAAGTTACCACCAGGATACCGTGGTCTAAGCCCAAACGAATACCACCTTTAATATCAATAATAAAATAAACTGTTTTGTGCTTGCTTTGCTCAAACTGAACAAATATGAAAGATATGAATTCATCATTCTGTGATCCTTGAGAAAGGATATATTCAGTTTCTTGAATGATGAATATCATTGATATTACCCTAAATATCATAGGAAGAATATTTACACAAAAATGTGGGATAAAATAATTTTCTTATTCGATCCTGGCATCCCCTGCAACCAGTAAGTTACCACCAGGATACCGTGGTCTAAGCCCAAACGAATACCACCTTTAATATCAATAATAAAATAAACTGTTTTGTGCTTGCTTTGCTCAAACTGAACAAATATGAAAGATATGAATTCATCATTCTGTGATTCTTGAGAAAGGATATATTCAGTTTTTTGAATGATGAATATCATTGATATTACCCTAAATATCATAGGGAGAATATTTACATAAAAAATGTGGGATAAAATAATTTTCTTATTCGATCCTGGCATCCCCTGCAACCAGTAAGTTACCACCAGGATACCGTGGTCTAAGCCCAAACGAATACCACCTTTAATATCAATAATAAAATAAACTGTTTTGTGCTTGCTTTGCTCAAACTGAAAAAATATGAAAGATATGAATTCATCATTCTGTGATCCTTGAGAAAGGATATATTCAGTTTTTTGAATGATGAATATCATTGATATTACCCTAAATATCATAGGAAGAATATTTACACAAAAATGTGGGATAAAATAATTTTCTTATTCGATCCTGGCATCCCCTGCAACCAGTAAGTTACCACCAGGATACCGTGGTCTAAGCCCAAACGAATACCACCTTTAATATCAATAATAAAATAAACTGTTTTGTGCTTGCTTTGCTCAAACTGAACAAATATGAAAGATATGAATTCATCATTCTGTGATTCTTGAGAAAGAATATATTCAGTTTTTTGAATGATGAATATCATTGATATTACCCTAAATATCATAGGAAGAATATTTACACAAAAATGTGGGATAAAATAATTTTCTTATTCGATCCTGGCATCCCCTGCAACCAGTAAGTTACCACCAGGATACCGTGGTCTAAGCCCAAACGAATACCACCTTTAATATCAATAATAAAATAAACTGTTTTGTGCTTGCTTTGCTCAAACTGAAAAAATATGAAAGATATGAATTCATCATTCTGTGATCCTTGAGAAAGGATATATTCAGTTTTTTGAATGATGAATATCATTGATATTACCCTAAATATCATAGGAAGAATATTTACACAAAAATGTGGGATAAAATAATTTTCTTATTCGATCCTGGCATCCCCTGCAACCAGTAAGTTACCACCAGGATACCGTGGTCTAAGCCCAAACGAATACCACCTTTAATATCAATAATAAAATAAACTGTTTTGTGCTTGCTTTGCTCAAACTGAACAAATATGAAAGATATGAATTCATCATTCTGTGATTCTTGAGAAAGAATATATTCAGTTTTTTGAATGATGAATATCATTGATATTACCCTAAATATCATAGGAAGAATATTTACACAAAAATGTGGGATAAAATAATTTTCTTATTCGATCCTGGCATCCCCTGCAACCAGTAAGTTACCACCAGGATACCGTGGTCTAAGCCCAAACGAATACCACCTTTAATATCAATAATAAAATAAACTGTTTTGTGCTTGCTTTGCTCAAACTGAACAAATATGAAAGATATGAATTCATCATTCTGTGATTCTTGAGAAAGGATATATTCAGTTTTTTGAATGATGAATATCATTGATATTACCCTAAATATCATAGGAAGAATATTTACATAAAAAATGTGGGATAAAATAATTTTCTTATTCGATCCTGGCATCCCCTGCAACCAGTAAGTTACCACCAGGATACCGTGGTCTAAGCCCAAACGAATACCACCTTTAATATCAATAATAAAATAAACTGTTTTGTGCTTGCTTTGCTCAAACTGAACAAATATGAAAGATATGAATTCATCATTCTGTGATTCTTGAGAAAGGATATATTCAGTTTTTTGAATGATGAATATCATTGATATTACCCTAAATATCATAGGAAGAATATTTACATAAAAAATGTGGGATAAAATAATTTTCTTATTCGATCCTGGCATCCCCTTCAACCAGTAAGTTAGCACCAGGATACCGTGGTCTAAGCCCAAACGAATACCACCTTTAATATCAATAATAAAATAAACTGTTTTGTGCTTGCTTTGCTCAAACTGAACAAATATGAAAGATATGAATTCATCATTCTGTGATCCTTGAGAAAGGATATATTCAGTTTTTTGAATGATGAATATCATTGATATTACCCTAAATATCATAGGAAGAATATTTACACAAAAATGTGGGATAAAATAATTTTCTTATTCGATCCTGGCATCCCCTGCAACCAGTAAGTTACCACCAGGATACCGTGGTCTAAGCCCAAACGAATACCACCTTTAATATCAATAATAAAATAAACTGTTTTGTGCTTGCTTTGCTCAAACTGAACAAATATGAAAGATATGAATTCATCATTCTGTGATTCTTGAGAAAGGATATATTCAGTTTTTTGAATGATGAATATCATTGATATTACCCTAAATATCATAGGGAGAATATTTACATAAAAAATGTGGGATAAAATAATTTTCTTATTCGATCCTGGCATCCCCTGCAACCAGTAAGTTACCACCAGGATACCGTGGTCTAAGCCCAAACGAATACCACCTTTAATATCAATAATAAAATAAACTGTTTTGTGCTTGCTTTGCTCAAACTGAACAAATATGAAAGATATGAATTCATCATTCTGTGATCCTTGAGAAAGGATATATTCAGTTTTTTGAATGATGAATATCATTGATATTACCCTAAATATCATAGGGAGAATATTTACATAAAAAATGTGAGATAAAATAAATTTCTTATTCGATCCTTGCATCCCCTGCAACCAGTCAGTTACCACCAGGATATCGTAGTCAAAACCCAAACGAATACCGTCTTTAATATTAACAATAAAAGAAATTATTTTGTGCTTTTCTTTTCTAAAACTGCACAAATAAGAAAGATACGAATTCATCATTCTGTGATCCCTGAGAAAGGATATATTCAGTATTTGGGAAGATGAATATCACTGTTATTCCTTCAAACATCAATAGAAAATTAGACACAATAGTAGTCTAGTAGAAAACTTGGCACAATTCTTAACAGATTAAGAATTGGCCATACACGATTCGCATATAAACATTTGCCGTTGAAGGAACCTGCACCCCAGTGTACAGTATGTCAATGTCCTATGATGGTTCTTCAAATTTTAATAGAATTATCAACACATTCGCTGCTTTCATTCTCCCCACATCAAATTAAAAGGCATTCTTTATAAAGTTCCCCATCTCCATCTTATTTAATCTTTTTAAAAATGATTGGATTTTACTTTTTGAATTGATTCTTAAATAACTTTTAGATTGTATTTTACCATGCGACTACTTTTTGCAGATTTCGTAGGTTGACAGGTCCTTGAAAAGGACGCAATTTAGAAACAAACTTTTAAAATAAGATTAACTCTCACCACATGTTTGACGCAATTATTCATTCTTATGCCAATGAACTTCATTAAATCAAACCAAACCAAACCAAACTAAGCATCTGAATATCATAGATAAAATTCAGATAAAAATGTCATATAAAGTAATATTTCTTTGTTTTTGAACATGGAATAAAGTGACTTCTGATAAATTTGGGGATGAAAAGAATGAATGTCCCTTTTTTATTTTCAAATAGAATCCATGGAATCCTTGCAATTATCTCTGTGTTCCACTGAGTGGTTGTGGTAGAGTTTATTCAGAAGATATACATAATGGATGCAAATGTGTCGTTGGTAACACACACATTCTTGGGGTAAGTCACTGCCTTTGTTTATGTTTCTTAAAGCTTTTATTGAAGAAACATTTTTTTTTTGTCGTGGTACTCAATGCCTCTTAATTATTTACAATTTCAATGATTCTCGGAGCTTTAAACAAACTATAAAAATGGCTAGATTCGATATTGCAGAAGGACGATAAATTGATAAAATGTGTCTTTTTCTTCAATACATATTATTAAGCCCAGTTAAGAAATATAATAATAAAAATTCCTGGCTGTTGCCAGAATGTTTATATAAAATATAATTAATATAATAAAGAAAATATGGAATATAACGAATAGAAATTGCCCTTCTTTCAATTATTGTTTTTCTAATATCAAAGAGGTTAGGAGCTACATGGACAAAAAAGACTAGACCAGAATGCAAATGATGAGAGCTTTACGTCACGAGGTGTCATACGTATAGATTTTAATGCAGCTCTTTTGAGCTCAAAATTTTTAAATAATTGTGCTCATCAAAAAATTATTATTATGATGGAGAAATAATTTCCAATTTATGAATTAGTTTTCACTTCAATCATAAAGAAATTAAAAAGAAATGAAAGTTTTCACCATTAGTAATAAAGGAGGTAAAAAGAAATGAAAATTTCAACATCGCATTTTTATATACTATGAACTACCTTTTTTTTAAAAAATAGGCATTTCAATCCTTTTTTTCTTTTAAATTTCATAAATAGACTTTTCAAAAACGAATTTCATTTTACAGTTACCGAAACAGTTATTAGGTTATATATCCTTCTTAGGTTTACAGTTATTAGGTTATATATCCTTCTAATTCACACTTTTTGCATCTCGAACTGACAAATATTTGACATTGATTCTGCACATACACTTTCACATTTATAGGTACAATTGGAATTAAAACGATAAGCTGTCATTCTCTATTGTCTTAAGTTCACGGTACAAGATTTTCTATCAGTCTTTCTGATTGCTTCTTCCTGAACTCATATATTTTGCTGCTTTTCGGTTCATTGCTGTCATAGATCAGCTTTCCTGTTAGTGTTTGTTCCACGGATACATTCTTTGTTTTTTATCGTGTTATCATCCTTCCAGCATTTCTGTCAGACTTCTCGATCTTGGGCAATTTCTTACTGCCTTTGAAAATAGCCTTGTTAATGGAGCGAAGTTTCATTGGAAAATTCTAATGATTTTAATTTCTTTACAAAAGGAATGATTCACACAATGCCTTAAAAATCTAATTACTGTTTAGAATTATATTACTAAGATGCCTTTAGAGTCGTCTAATTTAATTTCAATTATTGTTTAGTTTAAATATAATTCTCAAAAAATTAAAAATTTAGAAAAATAATAACTAACCGATATAGTTTAATTTAAATATAAAATAGTCATTAAAAATTAAAAAAAATTCTGAAAAAATTAAAAGTAATGAATAATATGAGGACATTTTCTGTGAAAAAATCTGTCTATAATTTTGCCACGCCTTAATAATCAAAATTATACTTTTGATGCCTAAAATATGCTTTTATTTCTCAGTTCATTAGATTATATGAATATAATTATTTATCTGCTATTTCTTGCTTTGTTTATTTAAAAAAATACGAAACGATTTACGCGGAAAATATTTCAAAATTAAATTTTAATGGACATTGGAAATATTTAGCTTTTTAATTTGTTCTCAAATAACTTTAATTTCAATTAACAATGTAATTGTTTTTCAATATATGCATAATATCTATAAAATGAAAAAATACGAAACAATATACATCAATTCTTAAAGGTAGTGTAAAATGTTTGAAGACGACAGGGCTGAATAAAGCATTAATAATTAATACAGTATCAAAGTAATAGATGTCTAACACATTACTGAAAAGGTCCTTTCAAATTTAAATTAAACGCCAAACATTTCTTGGTTTCCTTTATGAGATTTTAATGATTCTAAAGTTTGAAAATACTCTCATCATACTTTATGGATTAATTAAATTGTCATTTATCAGTGTGTGTCTGAACTACTTCGAAAATCTCTCCAAGACCATCAATTTTACAGCTATAAATATTTATTTAAAATTATTAGCAATTTAAAATTTAATTCATTTGCAGTGAATGAAAGCGAACAAAATAATTCAGCTCTTGCAACTAATAGTTAACATTACACAGTAGCTGATATCTAAATAATGCTGACTATAGAGATGGAAGAGATTTTAAACTATTAAATAAAACCCGAAACCCTTTAACTACCAAATTATTTAACCCCATTTTTTAAATTTTATTACCAAGTTTGGCGCAGAATAACCAGGAAAGATGGAAAAATTTTCTTTTAATAAATTAAAATAGCTTACTTAATTTAATTAGAAATTTACGATTTTTAATTTATGCCTTTAGCTAATATATATTACTTGCTGTCGAAGTTATGTTGTTTTTCATCTTTTGAATATACTAAAAAAATGTCCTATTACAAAGATATCAGTGTGTTTTAAACGGTACTTTTAAATATCGTTCGATGTATAAAGATTGCATGGAAACATACGGGTACTTTTCTTATATTTTCACTTTCTCACGTTAGTCACAGAAGTCTTGATAATATATAAGCCTTGCAATAATTTCAAATATATTACTTTTTTAATTTTATTCAAACAAATTAAATAGAAAAAAAACTAATTTTGTGTAAATTCAGTACACAAGATGTCCTACTTGGACGGAAAATATTTGAATTTGAAAATATTTTCTCTTCTATTGTATATTAAAAAATGTTTAGGTATTTTCCATATAGCAACATTTGTATATTTTTGGCATTTAAAAAATTTTCGAGCAAAAACAAGTTATCTATTTAAAATAAAAATCTGAAATTGTTTTACAATATAAATAAACTGAAAAAGTGAAATGTATCATTGCCAAAAGACATTAAATTTTATAGTTAAAATTTTAAAAATAAAGCGGTAAAATTTTATAATTTTAATTACTTAGAAATATTTTTTTATGATATATATTTGTAATACTTGTATGTTATGGGGGAAATCAGAAAAATCAGATTCAATATATTCAATTTAAATTATAAGAAACATTTGTTGAGAAAAGAACATCTATTTAAAATAAATATCCAGGAACTAGTATAAATACTAAATGAGTTAATATGTTATCTTTGTATGTAATTAACTAGCTATTTATACTTTTCTTTATATGTCATTTCTGAATTTTATAAAAAATTATTTGTTAGTTTTTTGTACAAACTATTATATATTTTAGCAAGTTCTCAGTATAATTTGAGACGAAATGGCAACAACGGCAACTGAAATTTCCGTCCAATCATGAGTTAAAGAATAATTATGAATTTTAGTATGGGAAAAATTATTATAACATAAAAAAATCCGCATAATTTTTCTTATACGAACAGAAAATTTCCATTATCTGTAATTTCCTCATTGTTCTCCAACAAAGATAATAAAGTTCCAATAGATTCCAATAGATATTCCAATTCCAAGGGTGCGTATATGCCATCAGTTGTTGATGTGTTCAAATGAGACTGACTGGTTGCCACACAGTCAGTTAAACCCTTAAACAACAAAACCAGACGCTGGAAAAATATTTGCTTTCCTATTAGCGGTTACATGACCCAAAGTAAACATTATGACCATTTCTTCTCAATTTTTTTTCTCTCGCCATCTTAAATAATTTAAAACTAATTCTTTGTTCTCGGTTGCATTATCTGGAATTAAGTCACAAAAAAAAATCAATATTTTTAGGCATTAAGAAAAAGAGGGGATTCTTAAGTCCCCCCTTAAAAAATTATAAGGGGGGGGGACTTAAGAATAATCTTGAGAAGTTTTTCTCAAGTATTTCTAATAGTAATTGGAAAATGTTATATGCAGAGCTTCATACTTGCATAATAATTGCATAAATTTTATTTTCGGTGTGTTGAATTCACTACTACATGCAACCGTGACTTAGATCTCAGTATATGATTTCATATTGATTTGAAACGGATATATATTAAAATAACTTATATGATTCATGAAGTCTTAAAATAGTTTGGTAAAAGTGAATTTTAGTGTGCACCCAGCTGCGCCAACAATGCCAAGTCGCCAATAAAGATGGCGGACAAAATAAACAAATACTTCCGCGGAACAGTTACGGTTACTATTTCCCGCCATCTAATTAGAACTTTTTACTGATAAGTATTTTTTTTTCCATACTGCCCGGTGCCTTCTACAGATGCCGAAGGCACCGGGCAGAATTTTTTAACTTAAAAAAAACATCCTATGGCTTCGCTAGCAGCGGTAGCGGGAACCTAGTAGCTTCGCTAGCACATTGAACATAAAGACTGCGTGGATAACAGAAACAGTACATAACCGAAAGAAAAGAAAAAACGGAGAAATAAGCAATCGGAACATTTTCCATACAAAATTTCAAACAAACATACTTTTCCCAACTTCATCAACTCGTAAAAAAATATATTCCACTCACCCTTCATCCATTCTGCCGGTTCGATATCAAACCACTCTCACCACTATTTTTTTAAAGCGCATACTAACAATTAAAAATTGCAAAAGAATAAATATTTTCTGTTTGTATTCACATTAAAAAAAAGAAAGAAGAAAATAACTTTTAATTATAAGCTTAACTTTCTTTATTTAATAAACTTTTAATTATAATAAAGAACAAAATTAAAATCTATATTCGATATTTTTTTAATATTTTTAATTTAACATTTGTCATAATGTAATTGTAGTTTATGTACAACTCAACCATTGCAAAAAGTAGTAAACAAAACAGCAGTACGATTGCTATAAGATGGATCCGATGGGTTGCAATTTTGGCGACAAACAGCTGGTGCACACTAATCTTCACTTAGGCCCAATATTAAAATGCGCCGATTTTCAAATGGTGATGCATGTAATATTATTGAATGCTTAAAAATACAGGCACAAATCAGAATGAATAAAACTGTTTAAGGCTTCTAAAATTGTATTTGTTTAACAAAATTTATAATTTAAAAATATTTCACTTAGAGAGCCGTTAAGACCAAATTACTCAAAATGCTTAATTGAAATTTTTAGAAATCAATTAATTTCGGGAAATCAACTGGTCTCTAAAAGTGGCTAGTAGAAAATAATGATAGTAATAACAATGCAACACAGATTTCACTAATATTACACCAAAAAAAAAGGAAAAAAAATTAATATTCTAACTATATCAGATCAAATAAATAAAAATAATAAACGTAAATAAAAATAATAGAGAAAGATATATAAATGAAAATAAAAAAAAAATTGTACATTATTTTGAGTAGTTTTTTCATCATTCATGTTGGATATCTAAATCAGAAATGACATCCATGAATGAGCACGCTAAAAGTTTACCTTATCACTTGTTGGTAAATGTAGATAATCTTTTTGTAAATAGCAAGGGGGCAATTTTTCAAATACTTCAACATCATTAATATTATGAAAGTTGTATGGCGATAAATCAAATAAACTCAAAGGAACTCAGTTAATGAGTTCAAATAGGCAACATTTACAGAAATCAATAACACACATGCAAAATTCATATCTTTATTAAACAACAACAAATAAGCAGCTAGAGAGATCGCTCTGTGATTAATATTTGAAAGAGAGATTCAATTTGATTGAATTACTTTAGTTTTTCTCGTGTTAATACAATCTCTATGTCAGGATGTGGATTCTTTACAAAGCTTTTATTTTCTAGACTTTTCATTTTTGTCAACAAGACAGGGAACCTCTTATCTGACATCCATTTTAAAAAATCTGTATGCTATTCTTCCCTTCTATGATACTAATAGAATAGGAAAACAATATAACAGATTTGTAATAATAAAACAAACACAGCGCTTACACCCTGTTTATAACCTGTATATAATCGCAATAAACGTAAACCTTTAATAATATTTGAATTTCTAAAAGACATGCATCTTTTGAAAATTTGTTTCATATTTTTATTGAAAATATTTTAATTATGTACTTACTTATATGACATAAAAATAATTCTTGTTATTCTGATACAATGTTTAAAACAATTCAATTCATATTGCTCTTATAGAGATGCCGTTCAGGAATTTGCATCGGCAACTATCGCCATTTTGATCCATATTACTCTATAGGTATGAATTATTTATTTTATTTATGTAGTTAGTCGCTATTTATTGAATCTGAATGAAAGTTTCTATTTATTCTTTATTGGTAAATACTTTGTGGGATCTTGGAGACTTATTTCTGGTCAGATTTAGTTATTATTGAATTAGAGGTAAAATAGAAACTTCAGAAAAAAAATTATTATTTTGTAGGTTATTAGTGTTTTTTATAACACGAATTAAAAATAAATAATTTTATTTGTAAACTAGAGTGAGATGTAATCCCGAAAATAAGGTGGTATACCCTCTATCCTTGATCGACAATTTTTCACCTCGGGCAAAAGCGTGAATGCCACAGATGTTTAATTTTTTTTTTAAATTTCATGACCCCTCCCACTTGAGAATTATATGCTTTATAAAAGAAAACCTATACTTGTGGTTTAATAACATGCCACAGGTGAACAATAGTTTTGGAAAAGCCAATTAGCAAATCCTCTTTGTCGATTAATCGCTATTCTGCGATTAATACACAATACCTAAAAAACCGAATATGTATTTTGGATTTCTTTATGCTGACTGATTGAAACCAAAATTTGGAAAAGAACTGCAATTGTAATCACAAGATCACGCTCTAAATTTCGTTTATTTAAATCATTGCATTTTCATATATACGAAAGTACAAACGACAAGACGATTTATCCTTTTTAGAATTTGGTGGCAGTTAACTACTTATCTCTTTCTGTACAATATGATTGAAAAAAACAACAACTTTGAAATCAGATGTGTAAAGCAGCGTTTCTCAACCTTTCAGTATTCGTGACCCAGTTTTCACTCATAATTTTCATCTCACCCCCTCCCCTCCCCCCGCTTACAATAAAAAGTATACAACAATAATGTATATTGAGTATTCTGTTTTTACAATATTTTTTACTAACTGCCAATAAAAGAGTAAAAGCAAGCCAACATTGGCGATAAATCTGGCATTTTCAAAGGGAGCAGTGAATAGAGGAAGCGAATGAAAGCGGGGAAAATTTAAATGCTATATTTGAAATGAAAGCCAAATAGGGAGATTAACGTTAAAAGAATATGAAAGTAGAAAAATTCTTTAATGAAAGTTAACCTAGACGGGGTGAGTTAAATTTAGAAACTGGGAATACATTTTTTCGAATAATAAAAGAAATAAAACAGAAGCATGGCTAAACAAAAAGAGAAAAAAAAAGTAATGTTTGTGGAAGAGAATCCACACGACCGATGCCGTCTCGAGCATGCGCAGATGTTTCCTCATAGGAAGAAGGAAAATGTTTGATAACGCAAGTTTCAATTCCAGCCAGTCTCATTCGAGTCGATCCTTCTATCGCTATCGAATATATCGTGAATGTGTATGTTATATATGTTTTCATGTTAATTGCAATTCACCATATTAAATATTTATGGCAGCAGATTTATGCAGACTCATGGATAAATTTTTAAGCGGAAGTAAGCGAGCATTAGACGACAGTCAAGCATCAACAAGTACACAGATGAGCGTGGTTCCGAAAATAAAATCAAGAAAATATTCTGAATAATGCTTACATTTTGGGTTTACCAGCACTGAAGTAAATGAAGAAAGGTCCCTGTGTATCATTTGCTCAAAACTGTTGGCCGTAGGCAGCATGAAACCTAATAAACGACATTTGGAAACGCCTCATAGTGAGTACGTCAACAAACCCAGAGAATTCTTCGAATTAAAATTAAAATCATATAAAGAGCAAAAATCATTTTTTAAAGAAATTTTATCTGTGAATAAAAAACACTTTAATTGAATCTTACAAAGTTTCATATAAAATAGTCAGATATATAAAACCTCACACCATTGGTGAAGAACTTATTTTCCCAGTAGCAATTGAGATTGTAGAAACTATGTTTGGAGATAATTTTTCAAAACAACTGCAGTCTGCACCTGTTTCAAATGATACTGTTGTTTGTCGAATTGGTGATATAGCTGAAGATGTACAGTGTCAGCTTTTTTCGAAGTTGCGTGACAAATTGTTTTCAATACAGCTTGATGAAGCAACAGATAGAAATAAAGATGTTCATTTAATTGCCTATGTTCGATTTTGTGATAATATGACAGTAGTAGAAGAATTACTTTTCTGCAAACCAATAGAACTCAAAATAACGGCCCTCGCATTATTTGCTATTTTAAATGATTTTATGAACTAGGCAAACATATAATGGAAAAATTACGTCGGAATATGCACCGATGGTTCTCGTTCAATGTCCGGAAGATTCCAAGGTATACAAGCACTTGTAAAACAAAAACCGCCTCAGTGCGTCTGGGCACATTGCATGATCCACAGAGAAGCTTTGACTTCGAAAGAAATGAGTCCTAGTCTGAACATTGTGTCAACTACGGGTGTAACCGTAGTAAATTATATAAAAATGAGACCCCCTGAAATCGAGAATCGTTTCCGCACTTTGTAAAGACATGGGTTCAGTACATTCAGCTTTACTATTTTATTGCGAGGCAAGATGGTTATCACGTGGGAAATTTTTGCAACGTGTTTATGAATTAAGAGAAAAAATCGCCATTTTCCTAGAAGAAGAAGAAAACATACCGGAAGCCAAGAATTTTCACAATGGTTTATTTGTGATGAAATTGAGCTACTTGGTCGACATATTCGAGAAATTAAGTAACTTGAATCTTCATCTCCGAGGAGCAAATACACATATGTTGGATACGAGTGATAAAGTTAATGCTTTTTGTGGAAAATTGCAATTGTGGAGCAGAAATTTAAAGCAAAGAAATCTAACAATGTTTGCAAATGTGGATGATTGTACTAAAACTTACAAGGCTGAAGAAGAACATGTAAAAGTTTTTTTGTAACCACTGAAAATCATTTAGCCATGCTGGCAAAGAATTTTAAAAAGTATTTTCTTGCTGACGAAGAACTGATAGCAAGTTACGAGTGAGTTAGGGGTCCATTTCATAAGACTCCTGAAGGGCTCTCAACTGATGAGGAAGAAAATTCATAGACCTCACGACAAGTGGTGAAACTAAAAGACAATTTAGTAATAAATCACTATTTGAATTTTGAGCAGGAATAGAGGATGATTTTAATTGCGCTAAAAACAAGGGCATTTCGCATTCTATTAGCATTTTCAACATCCTACCTTTGAGAAACTGGATTTTCTGCTGTGGTTACTTTGAAGACAAAATATAGATCTCGGCAGAACTAAGAGTGGTTATTTCTAATATTAAGCCTTCCTTCGAAAAACGTTGCTCTGCAAGACAGCCCCCAGGAAGTCCCTAATAATTATTAAATTTGTTTTAATTTAGTATGCTTTGATTAAGTAAGTTTTGATTTAGTAAGTTGTTTTACTTTAATAAGTTATTAAATATGTCGAAATGTATTTTGTTTTCTATGTGTATGTGTGCTTTCCTTTCAGTCAGTTAATCAATATTTTTAAATAATATTTTCTCTTGGATATTCTCGCGCCCCCCTCTAGTGTGCTCACGCCCCCTAGGGGGGCGCGCCCCATAGGTTGAGAATCGCTGGTGTAAAGTACCAAAAATGAGCCATTATTATTTAGTAATTAATGTAAAATAGCTTAGAAGTTAAAAAATAAATTTAATTTGATATAATTATAGTAATTACTGAAAAGAATGGATATGCAATATGGATTTTCTATAATGCAAATTTCTAAAAGAACAATTAGGGGACTAGAAAAATTTATTGAAAGACATATTGCCTAGAGATATTGCTGCATTTTCATAGCAGCAAATTTAAAATTAAAATTCTAGGCAGTAAATTTTGCCTAGAATTTATCTTTTGAGGGAAAACCATAAAAAAATTCAAAGCACGATTGATCAGAAATCATGTGGTCACGTTATTGAATTAACGTTCCTATTTCAACATATTAAAAAAACTAACCTCCAAACAATTTTTAATCTCGTTCTGAAATTGGTTCGACTGCCAAATTTTGTTGAACCATTTTCATTTCCAGATATATCTTGTACCAACCACCTACAAAAGAATATACTGCTTTCTTCCGCCAGGTGTTTAATGCTAGGAATTTGATTTTAATAAGGGGTAATACAAAATCATGTCCTGACTAGTCTAAAGAATTTTTATTAATGCTCATATAGATATGCTGCCTTTGGATTACTATTTGCCCATATTTGAATTGTGGATATTAGTACTCAACTTCCCGAAATTTAATATATTCTTATTTGTATCCCGCCTGGTCAGATTAGCCACGTTTATTTTGAGATACATTTCATTTTTATTCACTTAACGTAAGAAATATTGATTCTAGTAATGAAATATTTAACCAAATAACCTTAAAATAATAATGCAATGAAAGCATATTTTGCTACAAAGTTCTTATCTTCATTAAAAAAGAAAATAATAACGAAACTTCATAAATAGAAAAATCTTTATGTGTATTTTTACTGACAGAAGATGATACAAAAATAGATGGATCAAGCTTGGAACACTATCGTGTTATGATATTTTGTACTTGATATCAGAATATTTGTTATTGTTTTCACAGATAGATAGAAATATATAGAAAAATTTAGTATATATATATATATAAACGAGATGTATCACAATTTTGCCAATTTAAGAGAAATATGAAACAATCGAAATTTTCTCAACTGATAATGAAAATTTCTGTTTTAAAAACTTTAATTTGTTTTAAAATTTTTAGATCTTCCTGAAATACTTTATCTTTTATGAAGACTAAATTCTGATTTTAATTAAAAAATCGTTCCACTTTTAACAATATACTTTTATATTTGTTAGGTCCGTATTCAGAAGGAGGATCGAGCAGTATACGTGCAACATCAGAGAGTGCAGCTACACCTCGAGGTTACGTATCTTTTCCTGAAGTAGTGGCGATTTCAAACGGGATAACAACATTTACGCCTTATGGTCCTCTGTCAGGTTATCTGAAATCGACACCCAGAATCCCAAGTTCAGGGGAAGCAGAAGCAACTTTAGGTCGGCCACGTGGAGGATCAGAAACTGGAGTTGGAACAGACATCGCAGCAGGTAATAGAGGGGGCTCAGCAACTGCTTTTGGAGTACGTTCCGCGTCAAGACGTGGCTCAGACACTGCAGTTGGTGTAAGTTCCTCGTCAGGAGGTGGATATGGCTCAGCAACTGGAGCTGGAGTGGCTTCCGCGTCAGGAGGTAAATATGGCTCGGCAACTGCAGCTGGAGCAAGTTCTGCCTCCGGAGATGGATATGGCTCAGCAACCGGAGCTGGAGTAGCTTCCGCGTCAGGAGGTAAATATGGCTCGGCAACTGCAGCTGCAGGTGCTGCTGCAGGTAGCCGCAGAGCTGCAGGTGGTGTTGGAGTTAGCGTAGCAGCTTCACGTAGCCTCGGAGCTGGAGGTGGTGTTGGACGTAGCTTAGCCGCTGCAGGTGGTGTTGAAGGTAGCTTAGCAGCTGCAGGTGCTGCTGCACGTAGTGTTGGAGGTAGCTTAGCAGCTGCAGGTGCTGCTGCACGTAGTGGTGGAGGTAGCGCAGCAGCTGCAGGTGCTGCTGCAGGTAGCATCGGTGCTGGAGGTGGTGTTGGACGTAGCTTAGCCGCTGCAGGTAATGTTGGAGTTAGCGTAGCAGCTGCACGTAGC
This sequence comes from Argiope bruennichi, assembly GCF_947563725.1. Taxonomy (NCBI): domain Eukaryota; kingdom Metazoa; phylum Arthropoda; class Arachnida; order Araneae; family Araneidae; genus Argiope; species Argiope bruennichi. Next base: position 113,557,097 of record NC_079153.1, on the reverse strand, counting down.
ATCGGAGCTGGAGGTGGTGTTGGACGTAGCTTAGCCGCTGCAGGTGGTGTTGATGTTAGCTTAGCAGCTGCAGGTGCTGCTGCACGTAGTGTTGGAGGTAGCGCAGCAGCTGCAGGTGCTGCTGCAGGTAATGGTGGAGGTAGCGCAGCAGCTGCAGGTGCAGCTGCAGGTGCTGCTGCAGGTAGCATCGGTGCTGGAGGTGGTGTTGGACGTAGCTTAGCCGCTGCAGGTGGTGTTGGAGTTAGCGTAGCAGCTTCACGTAGCATCGGAGCTGGAGGTGGTGTTGGACGTAGCTTAGCCGCAGCAGGTGGTGTTGATGTTAGCTTAGCAGCTGCAGGTGCTGCTGCACGTAGTGTTGGAGGTAGCGCCGCAGCTGCAGGTGCTGCTGCACGTAGTGTTGGAGGTAGCGCAGCAGCTGCAGGTGCTGCTGCACGTAGTGGTGGAGGTAGCGCAGCAGCTGCAGGTGCTGCTGCACGTAGTGGTGGAGGTAGCGCAGCAGCTGCAGGTGCTGCTGCCGGTAGCATCGGTGCTGGAGGTGGTGTTGGACGTAGCTTAGCCGCTGCAGGTGATGTTGGAGTTAGCGTAGCAGCTTCACGTAGCATCGGAGCTGGAGGTGGTGTTGGACGTAGCTTAGCCGCAGCAGGTGGTGTTGATGTTAGCGCAGCAGCTGCAGGTGCTGCTGCACGTAGTGTTGGAGGTAGCGCAGCAGCTGCAGGTGCTGCTGCACGTAGTGTTGGAGGTAGCGCAGCAGCTGCAGGTGGTGTTGGACGTAGCTTAGCCGCTGCAGGTGGTGTTGATGTTAGCGTAGCAGCTGCACGTAGCATCGGAGCTGGAGGTGGTGTTGGACGTAGCTTAGCCGCTGCAGGTGGTGTTGATGTTAGCTTAGCAGCTGCAGGTGCTGCTGCACGTAGTGTTGGAGGTAGCGCAGCAGCTGCAGGTGCTGCTGCAGGTAGTGGTGGAGGTAGCGCAGCAGCTGCAGGTGCTGCTGCAGGTAGCATCGGTGCTGGAGGTGGTGTTGGACGTAGCTTAGCCGCTGCAGGTGATGTTGGAGTTAGCGTAGCAGCTGCACGTAGCATCGGAGCTGGAGGTGGTGTTGGACGTAGCTTAGACGCTGCAGGTGGTGTTGATGTTAGCTTAGCAGCTGCAGGTGCTGCTGCACGTAGTGTTGGAGGTAGCGCAGCAGCTGCAGGTGCTGCTGCAGGTAGTGGTGGAGGTAGCGCAGCAGCTGCAGGTGCTGCTGCAGGTAGCATCGGTGCTGGAGGTGGTGTTGGACGTAGCTTAGCCGCTGCAGGTGATGTTGGAGTTAGCGTAGCAGCTGCACGTAGCATCGGAGCTGGAGGTGGTGTTGGACGTAGCTTAGCCGCTGCAGGTGGTGTTGAAGTTAGCTTAGCAGCTGCAGGTTCTGCTGCACGTAGTGTTGGAGGTAGCTCAGCAGCTGCAGGTGCTGCTGCAGGTAGTGCTGCAGGTGGTGCTGCAGGTAGCAGTGGGTCAAATCTATTTGGAGGAGAATCGTTTTCAGCTCAATCAAATGAAGCAGAGTCTTCTTACTCTCAATCTAGATCGTCTTCTTATTCCCAGTATAGTTCGTCTTCACAATCAGAATCAAGTGCTGGAGGAGATTTTCAGAGTGAAATTTTAAATCTCTAAATATCATTATTATTTCAAAATGTCCTGTTATTTATACTTAAAAACAATTTTTGTCATTAACTGTTGTAATATATTATAACTTCTTATTTTCATTCACATTTATTAAATAAAGAAATTAGTTGCTTAACGTACTGCGTATTTTTGAAATGTTTCTGCACTGTTCTTGAAAAAAAATAGAATGAAAGTTTTCAGATTTAATTTGATATTGACTTAAGGAATTTATCTTTTTCCTTCCAGATAATTTATTTATCTTACATTAGGAAGTCATTTATAATTTGATTATTAAAAGTAATGTTAAAACATTATTAGGAGATCATTAGCACTCATGAAGCAGCATTGGTAACAATATTCGATTTAAAAATTTTCAATCAAAATTAAATTCGTGCATTTATGGATCTCATAAGATAACTATTTTAGCAATTTAACAATCGTATGAATATTTATTTTGAAAAATTATTATTATTTCAATTATTTATTTTAAACATAGCGCAATTTCTGATAAAAGCTGAAACTTTAAATAGCAGTGGCATTACATTATAAATAATTAAGTAGCACCCTCATTGTTTTAAAAATCTATAACATTTCTTGATTAATAAAAAACAATTTCAAGAAAAAAATTTCTAAGATATATTCAGAGAGAAAATAAAACCTTTTTTTTCTTTGCGAAATATAATGTTTGAATACATTCCAGTTGCTTTTCATTTGGATCTTTTTTGTTTCACTATAAATTTAATAGTATTTTAAAAAGTTTCTTTTAAAATACAAAAGTATTATAGTAATGATAAATATTTTTTATATAAATAGGTGAAAATTTTGGAAACGTAGTTTTTATCTACTTGTCTAAGAATGATTTGGCCATAATCGGAAAAAGTCTTGGTTAGTTAAAAATTATAATTCACCTATCTACTGTTTAGTGTAGCAGCCTATTTCAGTAGAAAAAGAATTGGCAAAGTTTATGAGATTCTGACAAGAAATCTTTTATATTTATGTGTTGTATATATATCAAAATTCTCGTGCAAAGTACTACACTGACTTCAAATAATGAGTTCCGACTATATATTTTATCATAGAATTATTAACCATTTCCGTGGAATTACAATTAGATTCGTTCAAAATAGTGGTTATTCATATTAAGTGACTCAAAGAAAAGGAATCAAAGCCTATTTACATAAAAAGAAAATTTATGTATAAATGTAAACATGAATAAGAAAAATTGTAACTATTGTGATTTGAAATTGTTTTTAATGTCTTACAAAAACAATGAAAAAGAAAGAATTGTAATTAGCAGAAATCAAAATAAAAAAGATTTTTTTTTTTTCATATTATCAGATTTAAGAAGTAAACTTGAAAGGCTGGTACCAACTTATTGATGAGGAATTACTTAAACTGGTGGAATCGGTCAGCCCTGCAATCTTTTTACTTTCTTGTATATGTAGTATAGGGAAAGTATTATAGTCGTTAAAAAATATTTAAACAATGTTTTAACGGATTTTAGGGCTTCCTGAGTCCGAGAAACATATTTTTTAAATTATGTCTACCTGTCATTTTGTTTTGGAGCTTGAGAATTAAAAAAAATAAAAAAAAAATATTTGATTTAAGTGAAGAAAATTTCATATATATGGTTCTTGCATCTATTTTTTTTGTTTTCTGACAACATTTTGAATAAAACTTTTTTATACAAAGTTTGTCTGTCTGCTCAAGTGTACAAATGTCCACGAAAATTTCAATAAGCGAAAACATGAGCTGTAAAATTTAATGAACAGTTTTAGCATCTGAAGTATAAATCAGCATATAAATTTTAAACCAAATTCATCGAATGATTGTCCATATTAAAATTGTCAACACAGAAGGCCGTCAGATATTAAAATAGTTTGATATAATCAGAAGCCCATTTTTTTAAAAAAGAATTTATAAATTTACAAAAAAATATTAATTTTTTTTTCAATTTGAAGAAAATTTTTGTAATTCTTCGAAAGTATGTATTGCACAGAAGATAATGCCTGGTGAAAAGTCCAAATCGATATCTGCATCATGTTTTGAAAAATGCAACATTTGAAAAAATATTAAAAGTGCTTACAAGAACTTCTCTACCTGTCAGAATACACGGATTCCACCCTCATCTAAAAAATCTTATTTCAAAAATTTTGCTATACGAGAGCAACTAATATCAAAATGGCCAATTAAAAAACCCCCGAGGAATGTTGAATCTGAAGTTGACTTTTCGTATCAAAAATTAAATTTGAAAGCCTTTTCCAATGACTATATACATTCACGAACAACGGTTACTCAGCGCCACCAGTATTTGATATCTTTCGAGCAACAGTCGCCACAATGTAAATATAATTTTTTTACAAATGTAAATTTCACTGCTTTTTTTAAATCTTCCATGATAATGAAACAGCCTACTTGAAATACCATCTTTTCAATAATCTAACTGAAATCGCAAACTAACGCTTTTAGAATAAGATTTTTTTTAGGTCTAGAAATTCGGAGAGACAAAAAAGTACTTATATTCCTTTTCCAACATTTTCTTTTTTTTTTCGACAATTTTTTACAAAATGAATTTTGATCTGGAATTTCAAACAGGTATTTTCTTCTGTGCAAAATGCACTTAAGAGAAATCACAAAAATTTTGCTTAATTTGAAGAGAAATAAATAAATATTCTTTTCCAAATTTACACTTTTCTTCAAGATGTATCCTGATCTAATTAAATTGTTGATATGACGGCTCACTGTATAGGTCTTTTTAATACTTATAATGCATCAATTTAAATTTTTTTCTCAGATTGATAACCTTTCGTTTAAAAGCGAAATACTTATGTGACATTGAAATACTCAGCCGGAGCAAGTACACTGGTATATTTGAAATGGCTTATACAATAACTTAAATCAATAACTGTTATGATTTTTTTTCTCACATTTTCATACTTTTCCTGGTAATTATTATCGAATACATATAATAACGATAAGTTGAGGGTTAGATTGATGTACAAAAAATATTTCAAATAAGAAAAATATCTTATTCCATTCCTATTATTAGTTCACATTCTCCCTATATATTTTTATATCTTGTTCAAATTTTCAATCGTTAATAAAATATTTTTATTCATCCACTCAAGTTCAAATACATTTTTTAAAACTTGTAGTGGATGACACTTGATGTTAATACAGTTTTTTCATATATTAATTCATTAATTAAATTTAATTAATTTTTAATACTTTAAATAGAGTTTTAGCAGTTTTTAATGAAAATTGAAATCAACAGGGGGTGGCTCAATCGGTAAAATGAAAGGATTTCAGTATTTTTCACATGAAGTTGAAGAATGCGAGTTTAATTCTTGCGAAAATCAATAATTTTTTTATACTTAATAATTTTTTTGATAATTATTTAATAAAAAGTAACAAAATTTTTTTCTTTGTTGACCTAAGTAGGAATTAAATCAAATTTTTTTTATATCACTCGTTTTATTTATATGAATTACAGTAAAATAAATTTATATTCAGAAATTATGCCAATACAATATCAATAAAATTTCTTTAATTTTACCGACGACGTGCAGGATATAAAAACTGAAAGCCCGTTAAATGTGTCATATCATTTCTAGAACCTTTTCACTTTTCTTTCCTCAAATAATACCAAAATATGTCTCATTTCATGTTTAATAATATAATGAAAACAACAACGAGGCAACCGAATCTATACTTCGGATATATTTTTAATGCCCCGTCTGGTTTCTATAACTTGATATAGATCGAAAAGTTTGGTTACATGACCGCATATAAGATTTCATTAATCCCTTTTTTGAATTATCGTATCCATAGCATATACAGATCGACAAGCAGTTGACCCATCGGGAAATTTGGACTAAAATTTTATACAGATCTATATAATGATAAAAACATAAGTTAAAATTTTACAATCCAGATATGAGAATTTTTGTGTCATCATGTTTACATTTACATGACAAACAGACCTGCAAAATAATTTTGTTCAAAATTTGATAAAAATCTGCTATTTAAAAATAAAGAACAAGTAAATATTTCATGTCTTTGCATTTTTCATTTATCGTACTCGCAAGTTGACAGAATTCTAAATTTGTTTTCGAACACCGGGGAATTTGATACGTAATGTGTAGAAAGAAGTTGTAGTGAATAGCTTATAAGCCAGTTAACAGCTACGCTGGCCGGGCAATTGCTTTTGTATTGTGGTCATGTTACTGGACTGCGAACCACAATGTCCCAGGTTCTATCCTCGCGCATAACCATCTTTCACATTGGTGACCTCGGACGTTGAACCTTCAACCTTCGTACAGCTGTTGTGGCGCCATCTACCCGCAGCAAACCAAAGTCATCAGATTCACTTGACGCAGCAGAACCAAAGTCGTCAGACTCACTTGAAGCAACGGCAACCACACACGCTCACCGCATCTCAAATGCTCAAATGGGTACAGACTCATTCGAATCAACAGCTAATCCATGACATCAACAGCTGGCTGTAAATGTCTTATTAATGTAAATTATCAGTACTGGGAAACGGAGAATGTTACAATATAAATGTATGGACATTGAATAAGGCCGTGAATGACACAAGTTCTCATATTTTTATTTCTAGAGTCCTACACATGAGAGTTATATGTTTCTTTGCATATGAAAGAAAACCAATGCATTAATTGTACGGTTAACAAGTCGAATAACATTTATGAAATATCCATCTTCGGCTTGAATCTAGAGTTATTATTGAATCTAGCATGTGGTTAATACACAGGTGCTAGACAATCGAATATAAATTTTGGAAAACTTTTTCCGACTTATTGAAACCAAAATTTTATATAGAACAAATGTAGTCACAAGATCGCATACCAAATATCATTTATTCAAATAATTTCATTTTTGAGCAATTGTTTTTACATGCATGCGAAAGTGCAGAGTGAGAGAAAGATTTAATTGCAAATCTGTAAGAACCGACACTCTAGATGCTTAAACTGTATATCAAATTTTATCCATCAATCTCTTATAATTTTGTAATTATCCTGTTCTTATATTCAAACACTGGATAAATATTGTTACGAATCTGTAATGCTGCTTCCCAGCATAGTTGGTTCCACCATCGGAAAGAATGTTTTACAGTCATCGGTATAGGACGGAGTCCGGTGTAGCGTCGGAGGGTCCCGGAGCTTGGCAACAAACTTGTCGACCATTTAACGACTTGGTGACGAATTTGGCGACTTTGACTCCAAAATAGATTATACCCAAAACATCGAGAATTTCCCCTCCGTCTAGTAGGAACGGAGATACGCCTCGAACGTTCATGATTGGTTGAGAGGCGTCTAGACCCGCCGCCTGAGACCTATAAAATTAAGCGGCCGCTGCTTCTAAGGCAGAGTAAGCCTGGAGAACCAATTTAAATTAAATCCATTATCCCACGAAGAAACGGAAGTCGAGGTCGAAGAAACAGTTAACTCCTTTCACAGCACACAGATGGCGCCACTAAATGTAAACATTGAACCGGTCAAGCCGACGGAAATCATTGAGAACATCAAAAAACTTAAAAATAACAAAGCGCCTGGACATGACAACATCACAAACAACATGATAAAACACCTCCCACTGAACTTTATACTATATTTCACCCTTTTAGTACAAAAAATACTGGAACTTGGATATTTCCCAGCTAGATGGAAGACAGCCACAGTTGTACCCATTTACAAGCCTGGAAAGGATCCCACGGATCCCTCCAGCTACAGACCCATTTCACTACTTTCCTCTCTTAGCAAAATTGCCGAAAGTATTATTCTAAAGAGACTTAAACAACATCTAGTAGAGAACAACATTCTTTGTCCGGAACAATTTGGCTTCAGACCAAGCCTTTGTACTGCACATCAACTCATCAGAGCCACTGAATTCATCACTGCAGGATTCCAAAACAAACAAAAAACAGGAGCTGTCTTCCTAGATATTCAAAAAGCTTTCGATCGGGTATGGATCAATGGTTTAATTCACAAGCTAATTAAAAATGCTACCCCCAGATATTTAATTAAAATCATTGTTTCTTATCTCAACGATCGAAGCTTTAGAGTAAGGGTGAAAAATGATTTCTCAGACACTAAACACATACAAGCAGGAGTTCCACAAGGCTCTAAACTAGGACCAATTTTGTTCTCCTGTTACATCAACGATATTCCAAAACAATTTAACACCATGTTGTGTTTATATGCAGACGACACCGCAATTCTGGCCAAAAACCACAATGCAAGATATGTCTAAATTGCACTGGATAGGCATCTGAACAGCATTACTGAGTGGATGACTCAATGGAAAATTGAGATTAATGCAGATAAGACAATTGCTGTTATGTTTCACATAGCTCCCAGAGACAAAAATTTCGAAAGAATAAAAATCAAAGGAAAGTACATCCCGTGGTCTCAGGAAGCCAAGTACCTAGGTGTCATAATGGACAGAAAATTAAACTGGAGGGCACACTTTCATTATTTAAGGGATAAATTCCGAGCTCAATCGCGCAGATTTCCCCCCCCACTAATCTCTCGGAATTCTAAGATGCACAGGGACACTAAAATGCTTATTTACACAGCCTATTTGCGTCCAATATTGACATAAGCATGCCAAGTTTGGGGACATGCAGCCAAAACAAACCTGAAAATAACTGAAAGACTACAGAATAGAATTGTCAGGCAGATATGTGGCGCTACCTGGGCTATGCCCAGTTCAGAAATTTACAAAGCCTTCATGTACCCAACTTTCAAGCAAACCATTCGGAAAATTGCAACCAATTTTTTCAAAAAACTTGATGAACACGAAAATGAGGCAATCCAGGCTATAGAAAAATACACCCCCCCAACCACATATTAATAGACCGAGAAACGCACTGCTGATCTAAAGTATCTTCATATCTACTTTCCCTTTTGACATGTTATACCAAACTGTATTCCAACCTATGTGAGCGCATGCTGATTGGCTCTGAACAAATAATAGTTTATCTCACAGTGTAAACAAATCTCTCTGCCGGCTACACACTCCGATCCGCACTGAAACCCAACGCACCCTCCCCACTGCTGCTGACTTCCTATTGGACGGCGTTCCACCTTCCTCTCCCTCTCCATCAGGGGACTACTCTGCTTCGCAGAGTAGCGCCAGTTCCAGTGCAACCACCTCACGCTAAAGAACATTGAAAGTCCAGGGCATTCATGTGAAGCCAAGTCAACTTACATCAACTTCTAGCCATCTACAGGAGATAGCTTCTGTTGGAAGCGGGCTCTCCTTTAACCACAACCACTTCTTCTAGGGCAGAGTAGTCGGAATCCACAAAAAGAACTGGCCTTCCAGAGATTAGCGGAGCAGCGACGGAGTCAAGTGAGTGCTGAATTAAGTTGTGCGCTACGGTCTGCATTAGAGTCTGTTGTGTGCTGTTGTCTGCACGTCTCGGCTGAAGATAATTGTGTGCTGTATATAGCTGTCGTCTTTGTGCTGTCCTGTGTGTCTTCGTGTAAATAAACGTCGTTGTTTCATTTTCTACTGCCGCCTGCTGATTGAGTGTTCTCCACACCATATAACTCCCACTATCCAAACGAACCCCGGAAATTTCGTAACAATATATAGGGTGGTTATAATTAAACTTTTCCTATAAAGAACATCCTACAACGCAAACGGGTGAACGGATTGCAGAGAAATTTGGTTTATAGGCTATACACGAGATGCGCTCATGGAATTTTGGAATTTTTTTTTGTTCCAAAATATCCACCAGAGGGTGCCTTTTCCGAAAAAACATTAAAATTAACACAATAAACGCTCCAAACGGAATACAGAAACAGTATTAACAATCCAGAACAAGAATTATGAGTAATAAAATGTAAAACCGGGAAAAGCTGTCAATTCCAGGAAAAAAATATCGAGATTTGCATGCTTGCGAAGAAGAGAAAGCTTTATGCAAAACAGGTTAGGATAAGAAATGTTTGTAGTCGTTGTTTTGCTTTATGTCGATATTTCCGACTGTAATAATGATGGTATCTTGTTTGAGTGACTGAAAGAACTCCATAACGCTTCATGTAAACTGATCAACTACGATGTGCTGTTGAACACACTGTCCATCGACTTGAAATTTTGCAGGGGAATGAGGGTGATTACATGGAGCACCTTTCCCTATATCATCTTGGAGACATGATTAACAACTGCTCCTCTAGGGCAATTTCGTCTTAATCTTTCTTGTTTCTGCAAACTGAACTGTTTTTCTCAAACAGCGTACTGTTATTTTTTCCTTACCTTTACTTAATATGGTTCGATGACATGAAAAACTAGTCAATAAATGTAAATATTGTTTCTGTATTCCGTTTTGGTCGTTTATTGTGTTAAAATTAATGTTTTCCGGGAAAGGCACCCTCTGGTGGACATTTTGGAACTAATTTTTTTTCCCAAATTACGTGAGAGCATTTTATGTATAATCTATAAACCAAATTTCGTTGCATTCCATTCACTCGTTTGCGTTGTAGGATGTTGTTTATAGGGGGAATTTAATTATAACCACCCTGTACTTTATAAGAAGGAATTTTATCCGAAATTTGACAAGTAATTGTAGAATTGGTGTAAAGACCTTATACCAAATTTTAACAGTCTAATTTAGAATTGTTTTGAGTAGTCGAGTTCAGAGAACATAATTTTAAAATTATGCATTTTCGAAGTTTGAAATTTGAAAATTCGTTAAAATTCTGGAGTTCGAAATTTTTTCATTACTTCGATACCTACTTTTTGTTTGTCTGTCGTTCTGTCTGTTTGTGTATGACCATGATAATTCAAAAACTTTTTGAGGAAGTTGGATGAAATTACATTGGTAACTTTTACACCAAATTTGTAGAATTCTATCAAACTTTGAATCCATTCACAATAAGTCCAGCGTCAGAGTGCTAGTAAACACAATAACCACAAAATATAAATAACTAGATAGATAAAATTTGGTGTAAACTAAGTTCACTAAGATTAAAGGTGTTCACTAAGATTAAAGTTTTTAACATTTAAATCTTAGATTAATATTAAATTTTAAACTGTATCTCTCTAAGGGTTGATCTCTTGTCGATCTGAACTTTTTAATAAGTGTATATTCTATATTTAAAAAACGTAAGGAATGAATTGAATTGATGAAATTTGCTACACATTTTTAACATCGAAATCGTTTGATTTAGATGTTAAAATGTATTTCATCATTATCAAAATATAATTAAATCTGTCTGAGTCTGATTCTGTTTTGTTTTGTACTTTCAGATGTATAGAAACTCAATGAGTGAAAAATGGAGCTAGTTAAATAAATAATATTTGATGCGTGATCTTGAAATTTAGCTGTATCTGTCTTTCAATTTGTGGTTCCCATCAATCGTAAAAGGGCACCAAAAATGCATGCTCGATTTTTTTTATTTCATCACACCATCAAGAGTAGAATACTTTGGTGTGGGGCTCTGGAAAAAAATCTCAGAGCTTTTATGACCTTACCTGAAGTTTGCAATTTAAAAATCTCGCCAAGGATGATACGATAGATTTAAAATGCCAAATTCAGGCCAAAAGTTAATATCTCGAAACTACTATACGGAAATGCCATTATGACGTTCTCTGGCGTGACAAGAAAGTATGCGAGAAAGGTTTGGAGAGACCACTAACATTGGTTTTCTCATTGATTGAAAGGAAAATTCGAGATGGAGTTGTAGAAATTATAGAAACATGAGCGCATACAGAATTTCATTAAATCATTGCATTTATAAGTCATCGCGGCTTTTGCTTTTACATTCATGCGAAAGAACAGACAATCAACTTCAGAGATTTATTTCAAATTTTGATAAGAGACTACATTTTAGATGCTGAACCTTTGTACCTAATTTGAAATATCTCCCTTTTCACGTTTTCGTAATCACCGATTTCATTTGCATTCGAGCAGCCGCATAGACAGATTCCCTCTAATCGGAATTTCGTTCAAAATTTGACAGAAATCTTCAAATTTGGTTTAAAGTCCATATACCAAATGTACTCAATTTCAGATCGGTTTTGAGTTATATGGCCACAAACAGCCTGATAAATGGACAGAGAGACAGACAGACAGGCAAAAATGTGTTTTTCTAGCCCAGGGAGATCTGAAATGTGGAGATTGATCAAAATCTCGAATTCGAATTTTTTTGAGAATTACAATATTTTTTCTACACGCGGTATATGAGAAATTAAAGTTTATTGTTATTTTGATCATTTATCCTAAAGATGTCGGCGTCCTAGCCTGGAGTAGCGCACTTTCCCTATGATCCGGCTTCGAGATCTGGTTCGAGCATGGTTGTTTTCTTCCCTTTGTTCTCTCTGTGAGGTATGTGAGAGAGACCACTTGTAAAAAGGGGTTGTGCGAGCGAGTGCGTGAGTGTCATCTGCATATGAGCTGAAGTCAGAATTCCGTCCTCTGATGCTCAGCGGTTGTTCCCCTCAGAAGATACTGCACCCCTCTTCCCCGATCTCTTACTTGGTTTGAACTGGAATTCAATCCAAGGGGAATAAGCAACAACAACAACAATCCTATAGATACAAGAATATGTTGTTTAAGGCACGATTTTAAACGAATGACAGATCTTGCTTTGCTAGCTCAGCCGCTTTCATAAACGAAGAAGCAGAATCTGAACTATCATACCTTAGATATGTCAAGCAATGTTTATTTTAAGCCATCATTCCTAATTTTAGCCTTGTAAAGTTATATTTTTTTATTTCTTATAACTCATGATTGACTCATGAAAACATGGCATGAAAATTCTTCCTCCCAAAACACGAAATCTTTTACCCTTTCCGTCCAACATGCTATTCTGTGATATGAGGAGATGGAAATTTCTCTTGGAAGAAGACATCATTTTACATAACATCATAATAAATATGAATTTACCGATATTTTTACCGTTACTTGTATCATATATGTTTCTTTAATTATAAAAAGACCCAAGTTTTACTTTTTCCCCTGCACAACAGAGATGGACGCTAGATGAATATCAGGATTATATTGACTAATAAAGCGAGTTCGCAAATTGCACAGACTAACTATGGCTAAGGATACCGACGTGCTCTGATTGGTTTAAGCCTTGGCATCTTTTTGGCAATGTTTTGCACTCATAATAGTGTAGTTTTCGCTTATTTGGCTCAAACCTTGTACCTTTCATTAGTTTTATGGAAGATACGAGTGAATATCAACACGATCTAATTTTTATTAATATAATTGTTTTCTCTAAATATTACTAGTAATACTACTACTACTAATTATTATTATTATTAATAAATATTACTAATGATACTAGTAATACAAGTAACTAATGTTGTTTATGCACAGAAGTATAAAAACCAAATGAAAGTAATTACTCAACATATGATGCAGCAATTAAATAATTCTTATTTTACAATGATTTTCGTGCCTTTATTAGATAATTTATGCAGTCATTGAAACTTGTTGCTGAACGTTTGTTACTTTCCCATCCACTACATATGGAGAGATGATTACTTAATGCCCAAAACGTATAAAAATGCAAGCTTTAACGGAATATGTGATTTCGTAGCTAATTTTTTTAGTTATATCAAAATAATATTAATAAGAAACACACACAAAAAATATTTTAAATAAATTGTAATTTTTATATTTGCTGAATTTATTTTTCAGAATTTTATCTTTTCTGCTGTATATGTGTTCCAGCTTAATATTACATGTAAACCGTAAAAAACAGGAGGGGAGATAAATTCCCAAATTTTATTTATTTTTATAAAAATTTATTTCTGTATGGCATCTTTTTGGCAAAACATTTGCCAAAAAGATGCCAAGGCTTAAACCAATCAGAGCACGTCGGTATCCTTTGCCATAGACTTAGTCTGTACAATTTGCGAACTCGCACTAATAAATATGAATGAGTGGCATATTGCAATCATCAAATATTTTAATAAATATTATTAGCAGCAGGTTTTATCTCAACTCCCCTCTCAAAATACTTATTTGAAAAAAAATGATGTGAAATTCATTCTCTCAGATTTATATTGGCATCTTCCATATTTTTGTCTCTTCATCTGAGGTAAGATTTTTAACGCGATTTTAAAATGTTATTTCCCGAAACTTGCTTTACTTTTTAGAAGCAAGAGAAGAATTTAATCCATTATTTTATGAATTTTTGTCATAGAATGAATAATTTAATACTTTAACGTTATTTATTTAATTTTTTCATTTCCGTTTGCATAATTTCATTATAAATTTACTGCTTAATGTTTTTGTATATATCTTGCATTGCGTATAAATTAATTTAACTGATAATTTCAGTGAAATAACCTAAATTTACTATATTTTCATTAACAGGATAAATATTTCCAAGTTTGTAAATAGATAATTTTTAAAACTAAAACTTTCGGTTCTAGTGTAGATTTGGCTTCCCCTTCGAATGGAGGCAAATTTCAGCGATAAAGCACTACTTTTGGTTTTCAAAATGTTTTGTTTTCATTGATGTTATTGCTGGCTTACCGATCGAAATTCTTTACTCTTGGCTTCAAAAAAATCACCAAAAAATCAAGGGGCATCCAATTGTAAACTTTTGCCAAACTTTCATATCTAGTAGCTGAATATGGTTAGTACGGTTAAGCAAATGTTGCACATCAAGAAATGGCCTGAAATATCTTAAATATTACTGATATAAGACTATTAAAAACAACGATCAGCGATTTGAGTAATTCAGAGCAATCCCTTTTGCTTTCAAACAATGATATAAGCTTTAAATTCATTTAAAAGAGTTTTCTGCTTTCATTGTGATCTAAATTTCCCAAAACCATCACTCATTTAAGATCATAATACATAAGATTTGTGTCTGGTTTATCGCCAAGCATGAGAAAATCGTGCATTGTCCAAAAACCTCTTCGAAGTTCACCATCTTGGATGGCTACAAGAGATGATAAAAACGTTTTTTATGGTTACCTTAAAAATGGATGCATTTATATTTGGCGCAAAATTGCCTGAAAAAAATCAGCTTTAGTGATTTCAGTCTAGATTTAAGATAAAATTATTTTCGCAATCTGCTTTTGCAGCACAGTTTTTTTGGCATTGTTAAAGTATTTGAAAATTTAATGTTACTATTTTTGAATACTTGCCGTCTCTCGCGTTCAGATTGTTCCCTCGGAGAATGGATTTTTTAAGCCATTAAATAATTAATATAAAATTAATTTTTTTTATTTAATGAATTAAAAAAATTCTCCTTAGCATTTGATATGAATGGAAAACCGGAAATGTACTTTTAATAAATGTACCTTTAATATATACACTTTTTAATTTGCAGTACTATGAATCAATGTACTACAAATTAAAAAGTGTATATATTAAAAAATAAAAGCCCAACTGAAAACCGTACTTTTGGAGTTAATATTTAGCAACAGCACGCAATTTAATGCTTTGATGTACATAAGTTTGAATTCCATCATTACAATTAAAAACTGTGTTTCAGATTGTGTATCAGATTAAATTAAAAAAAATATTATTAAAAGAAGGGAAGAGTGATAGGAATGAAATTGATATCATTAAAAGGGCAATTTTTTGAGTTATAAGCTAATACAAAGACTACTTTTATTACATAACTATTTTGTAAGGCCTGGTCATCAATTTTCATAGATTAATTATGAAAATTGAATATTTGTCTACCGACAATCAAGCCTATTTTCGAATTTGATTAAAATATCTGTTTGGAATTTATTTCCTTATTTTCCTTTTACATTTTCTTTCTTTTGACTGAATTGAATTTTTAGTAATAAGCCAAGTCTTCTCCAGAATACATGTAATAATATTTTGCTCCTCTATTAATTAGCTAAGCGAAGCGTTCAGTTCAATGTAGTTGTAAATATTTTCAATAAAAAGGCAAGAAATTCATATGATGATTTGCTTATATCTGACTGTTGCCAATCAAGAATGAGTAATAAGAGCGATTCCTGTGCGAAGTACGTCAAATTTGGAGATTCAAAGTACATCAAAGCCCGAATTTTAAAATTTTCACATGCATTTGATTATAGTAGCGTTTCCAATTATTAAAGGAAAAAATGAGTAAACCATCGAAGAATGCGAAATTTTTTATTCCCATTGAAATTTCTTTGCACCTTTAATATATATTCCCCTCAATTTTGAAATTTTTTTTAATTACTCACTTTATCCGAAAATTTTTATGAATTGAAACTAAAATTCCTGCATTTGAAATTCGATTATCTTGCTCAAATTTTTTAAATTGATTATTCCAACTTTTTACATAAATTAAGACACCTAGCGGAAGGGATCTCCCTAAAACTTTCTCGAATACTCTCTAATAATAATTGTCATGCCAGAAAACGCTTTACGCCTGCATTGGCATGTAATAGTTACGAAATATTTACTTTTGGCGTAAAGTTAACATTTTACCTGAATCGATCGTGTCATCCTTGGCGAATTATTTGGCGATTAATCACTGGTATGGATTAATAGTATCCAAAAATCGAATTTGTGTTTCAAACACGTTTTTCTCAACCGATTGAAAAAAAAATATGCAAAACTGCAGTTGTAGTTACAAAATCCCATTCCAAATTTGATCTGTTTAAGTTATTGTGTTTTTGAATTATCGCGTTTACATGTTTCTGAAAGTCCTGACCAACGGACAGTCAACCTGTAGTTGTATTGGGCATGGGTGTCTTCAGAATAGATGTTACATTTGTGTACTGAATTTTATCCATTTAACTCTCTTTGTTTCGTAATTATCGGGTTAAATAATATGACGAGCAGCCGGACCAATGGACTTCCTCTGTACAGGTTTTACTCAAAAGTTGATAGAAATTTGCAAATTTGGTGTAAAGACCGTATATCAAATTTCATCCATCTAGATCAAAGCCTTTTTTAGTTACCTTTATCACAGACAGACGGACAGACATTTTCTAAAATTGTGTTGTTCTAACTCAGGGATGTCTAAAACGTGGAGATTCGTCAAAATCTTGAGTCCGAATTTTTTGAAGGATACTATACTTTCTCTACTCTACGTATATGAAAAGCAAAAAGGATAAAATATTTGTATTCATTAATTTTTTTAATTAATTGTCTTTCTACTGAGTTTTAAATTTCTCCATTTCGAGTTTTACTTCTCCGTTGATTTGGAAATGAAGCCAAATCAGGCGACCAAAAAGCGCCGTATATATATATATATATATATATATATATATATATATATATATATATATATATATATAATAAATAGTGCATAAGTATAGATCAAATCACATGCTATATAGTTTGACGATTGAATTCGCCAAATAGGCGAAATTTTTCCTTGGCGCTTTTCTCTCACCGTTACAACCA
Source organism: Argiope bruennichi (assembly GCF_947563725.1). NCBI lineage: Eukaryota > Metazoa > Arthropoda > Arachnida > Araneae > Araneidae > Argiope > Argiope bruennichi. The sequence continues at coordinate 113,540,107 of NC_079153.1, read as the reverse complement.
ACAAGTATCGAAAATTATTTACTCAAAAGACATTATTAAATTTAATTGTCTCTCGCTCTTCTCTTTTGTATGTCTTCTTTTTCTGTTATTTGGTTTGAATTTTATCGTCCATAATTCATTAGGCGCAAACAAAGAAAAATAAAAGCTCTAAATCAATAAAAATTTTCTCTTCAGTTGCTTTTATAATTTTCTATTAGGCTATTATTTATCACGTCTTATTCAATTCTATGCAGATTTTATGCTTTCAAGTTTTTTAAAAATATGAAAAGACGAAAAGAGATTTAATTTTAATGACTGAAAATTTTTCCATCCTGAACTTTTGCAGCACATAGAATAAAGGCGGAATTTATAAGGCAGAAGACTTTTTTTATCCTCTAATCATTTTTTATTTATTATTTTTTAATGTTCCTCAAAAAAAAAACGAGAAAACATTTTTAATCTGCTGAAGTGCAGGTAAAAAAAAAGAATGAAGCAAATAATATAATAAAATAAAATAATCATCTCGCTTTTTTTTCAGGTATTATTTGTCCTTTTTTTAAAAATTTGTCCTTAAATGTATGAAATGGGGTAGTGCGTTGGTACAATCTATATTTTCATAATATTTTTATTTAAAATTGCAAAACAAATCCTCTATATTGTGACTTATAACCGTCTATAAATCAATCCCCGCAGAGGCTCACGTTCTTTAGGTGGGTACGGGTGTCCCAATCCCGAGGTTCCCAGGGATCTGTACTCTTTTTTAGTTTCTCTCCCTTGCCCTTTCTCTCTGCTTCATCCTTCCATCCCTCGACGGCAAGCGAGAGAGATCACCATGAGAAGCTGTCGCCGCTCTGTTTGCTTCTTGCTTCTCATGGGCAGTCAAAAACCCCATATGTTTGTCGTGCGTGGCGGCCCATCAGACGGGTGGTACATCCTCATTTACTTTGTCATGATACTAAGTGAATACAGAATTCATGTATATTTTCATACATTGTATCTTTCTGCATATTATTATTTCAAATAATTTTTCAAAGTTGACAATCTTTTTAAACAGTTTCATCTGGATATCATTTTTTATATGCTTGTAAATTCTGCACACAGTTATCTTTTTTTTTTCTACTGTAAATATTTTGGTATTTAAATAAAATTTCACCAAACCGTTCAGTGACCAGAATGGTTACGGATACGGGGGTATGAGACGGCGTTCTTTTCTGTCTCTAACATTCTACTATAAGACGATATTTTCATTAAAGGCTTTTAATGTTTCTGCACTTGCAGGGAACAATAGTCATGGAAAGTGCTCGAAAACGCAAGCATTCTCTAGTCTCGTTTGATGAAACGGCGGCAACTTCACTGCCAACAGAAACAGGTCCAGATTCGCAAGTTCCTACTAGGCAAGATGCCGGTACCGTCAAAGAGCTTCGATCTCCTAGCATGGATACTTCTATAGAATTTGCGTGCTGTATCTGCCTGGACACAGTTGGTCGGAAACAGATGAAACGCCTTCCATGTTCTCATGTATTCCATCAATCATGTGTCGACAAATGGTTGAACAATAGCAAAAGTTGTCCCCTCTGTCGAGCTCCTAATATCAAAAGATCTCACAAAAACAGGAGATATTCAAATTACAGAAGGTCTGATAGAAACAGATGGCCTCCCAATAACAGAATGTATCGTTTTCATGATCAGTTACAGTATTCAAGACGCCAATATTTTTATCACTGATGAGAAAAATGAGCTGTACCTCAATTAAATCCCATAAAAATTGTCCACTATCATTTGTGCAAGACTGAAAATGAATAATTTTCCAATTAATTGACAAAACGCTTGTAAAATAATTAATTTTCCAGTTAATTGACGAAAAACTTGTAAAATAAACAATTTTCTCACCTTTTGACCAAAACTTTGTGAAATTTTTCATCCTATATATGTATTTTTTTGTTTCATTTTGGTTTTTCAGACATTTTTGTCAGCATAAAGTGAAACCAGCTGAAATGGTCACCCCAAAACTTTCTCGCATATTCTCTAATAAACATGTCATGCCAGATAAATGCCTTGCACGGCACTGATGTTCAATATTACACAATATTAACTTTTGGTGTGAATTTAGCATTTTTATTAAATCTATCGAGTCATTATTGGCGAGTTTTTCGGTGATTAATTCCGGACATGCAGTTAATAGTATCCGAAAATTGAATTTGTGCTTTAGACATGTTTTCTCAATATATCGAAATAAAGATTTGGCATAAAGTTACACTTGTAAACACAAAATCTCATGCCAATTTTGATATATTTAAGGCATTGTGTTTTCGAATTATGGCGTTTACATGTTTCTGAAAGAACAGACGTATAGACCGTCATTCCTTCGTTGAGCTTGTATCAAAATCGGACAGGTGTCTACACTATAGATGTTAAATCTTATCTATCTAGCTCTTTTCGTTTTGTAGTTATCGTGTTAACTTATATTCGAAAAACGGACTTCTTCCAAACAGATTTTACTCAAAATTTGATAGAAATCGGCCAATTTGCCATGCTTGACAGATGGTGCCAACATTGTAAAATCAAAATTTAGAAAAATTAATCGATTTAATAGCAATTATTTTTTTTAAAAAAATGTTAAATCGTTGCATTGGCATTGAGAGCATATAAGGATATAAAATTCTTGCATATTTACATAATATGGCATGACAGAAAATCAATTTTATAAACAGCAAGTAGAAATGTATAAAGAGTAGAATGTTTTAAATCATTGTCTAATTTTTTTAGCACTGTTTATTTTGAAAACGGTTCAAAGTTCATATTAAGAAGATACTACTTCAATTTCTTAATTAATTTTGAATTTTGTGATTTGTTTTTAAAATGTGTAAAAAAAAACCCACAGTGTTCTCAGAGAGCATTTCTTAGGTAAATGACTGGGCAAGAAAAATAGAAAATATTTGAAATTTTTACAAAAGCATTAAAATTCTTCAGGATTAAGAATAAGAATTCCTCACCTAAATAACGGTTTTTACTTTTCAATTCGTGACTTCTTCTTGAAAGTGAGGAAGATAAATCGCATATCCACCCTCAAAAAATAAAAAATAAAAAAAATGAAAATGGAACATTAATTAATAGTAATTAAAATGAAATTCGATGGAAAAACAGTCCAAAGATTTTAAACATATTATCAGTTTTATCCAGGACGATATTCTTGGTACCTGAGAGACAAGGGATATTGTCCTAGCCTATATTCTTGGTCTCCCAGACTATTGTTCTAGAGATACTTTTTTTTTTTTTTTGTAAAATCGTGTTTTTTTGGAGAAAATATTTAGATATGAATCACATATTGATCGCATATGAATATTGTTCAATATTACCTATATATTAACTAGCTATTTAAATAAAAAAAATCATGAATATACTTAGTTTAGCATGTTAATCTAATTGGTTAACGCAATAATTGCATTATTTTTGTTGGACGTGAACTAAACGTATTTCTACTCGGATAATGTCATATAGTCTCCATCTCCTAAAATTTTGAAGTACCAGTAGGTTGTCATCCTACGCAACAATGCAAGTACCACAAACATTTACTAGATGGCGCTGTATGACATGGACAGCATGAGAGCAGATTGAAAACGTCTCTAGCAATTAGTTATAAAAAAAATTGTTTTGTGTAAAATTTCGGGGTTTTTTCCAGGACAAGAAAAAGAAAAACCTTATATAAATATAAAATTTGATCCAAATCGTTTGGACCATTTCAGAGATACATCAAATAACTTTATATATATACAAGAATTGCTCATTTAAAGTTATAAGATTTATTTTTGTTTGAAACTTTTGAAAGCAATCTTTAAAAAGAAGGTTCTTTGAAATATTTCCTCCTCCGAATATTTCCTGACCAGTTTCATGACATATAGTTTAAGAAGTCCCGATCTAAAACATTCAAAATCTTAGAAAATTTATGGTTCTCGTTTGAATTGAAGTTCATAGTATTCACTTGGGACATCATAAAATCTCAAGCAAACACCACTTGGGAGTGTTCTTTGTCATAAACTTTATTCGGGCTTTTGAATGAGAAGAAAGATTTTTTACAATTCAATACAAACGTTTGTACTTTCTCGTCTACAGAGTAACACTCTTTCATATATTTGTGATTTTATGTCTAGCTAGCTTTAAAGGGACTAAGACATCAAAAATTCAATATTTATTTTAGACTGAATTCAAGCACCACATCTTTTAATTTTCATAATAAAAAAAAGCATATCAATGGAATAAATTAAGGATTGTTGTTCTGTTATAGTCATTGAAACCGCTAATATCAAAATCAAATAATATATAGTATTGCTATTTGAGTTTTATTAGAAGACATTCAATACTCGCTGCTACTCTTTCTGCGCAATTGTTATTGATAGTAATTCGAACTGTTGAATTTTACTAATATTGCCAAATTTAATGCATATCTATATTCCATGATCTCAAAATGAAAGACATTTTAATTGAAACCAGGGGAAATGGTGTCCAAACCTATTTTGCATACAATCTAAAAAAGATGTTATCCCAGAGAACGCCTTGCATGGCATAAGAGTACAAAGGAAATATGATCCTTTGGCATGAATTTAGCATTTTTACTTAATCTGTTATGTCCTTGGCGAATTACTTGGCGACTAATCCCTGGCATACGGCTGGTAGCATTCGAAAATCGAATTCGTGTTCTAGACTCATTTTCCCAAACCGATTGAAACAAAAAGTTGGCACAAAATTACACTTGTAGTCACAAAATCGCATACCAAATTTAATATATCTAAGGCACGCATTTTTTTAGTTATCGTGTTTACGTCTTTCTGAAAGTACAGACCGACATAAGGTCCACCCTTTTTTGATCTGGTAGAAAATTTGATAAGTGTCGTACTATAAATGTTAAATTTTTGTATCGAATCTTATCTGTCTAGTTCGGTTTTGTAATTATCGTGTTAACTTATATTCGAACAGCCAGGCAGACGGACTTTCTCTGAAAAGACTTTACACAAAATTTGATAGAAATCTGCAAATCAAGGCGAGAGTTAGGAATAGGAAGAAAGAAAAAAAACGATTTATTTCTTCTCTAACAATTTGACGTAGATTAGAAAACTGTTTTCAATTCCTGTATTCAATTACTGATATTAGTTCCTCTGTAATAGCAGCGGTGGAAACAGTTGATAATTCTGCAACCAGTGGCAGTAACCAGTGGGTTCATGTGTTGTTGTTAAGTCATTGTTAATGATATCTAGTAGACAAAAACTGCGCCACCACTCATGGAATGATGCAAAATATGTCCAACAGGGAAGTTTATCATCCTCATTCATGTTAAGATCTGCTCGAGGGTACAAAAATTAAAAACAACAACAACGAACTAAATGTCTGTTTACCTTGTTTAACTGCAGCTGATCATTTCAAATCGCTATCGGAGAAGGTAGTCTTCAGACGAATTTTGAAATTCTTCATGTTGTGAGCATACTTTCGTTATTTTCAAACCGTTGTTTTAGAAGGAATAAGTGTTAACCCACATCATATTATCGTAACGAATGTTCTTAACAATTCCATTATATCATTAAATATTTTTTCAAAGATATTGTTTTATAAAACCCAATTTTATCCATTTGAAAAACAAATTAGGTCTCAGCTCTTGTATCCCTCCCACAATTCCCCTGTGATTCTTTTTAATGCCTAAAAAATGTATTTGTAAAGGATGTACCAAAATTAACACAAGATTTGAATTTGCCATCATACAGTAAAGTGTTGGCAACTATATTAAAAAACCATTTTGCAACTTATGGCTCCGAGTTAGTAAAAATGGAGCGTTACACGATAGAACAAAATTTAAATGAAATAAAAAACACAGTTTTTTTTCTTTATATTTTTATTGAATCGTAAAGTACACAGGATAGGGTTATGTATTGAATAACACATAGGATAAAGGGTCTCTCCTGTTTTGCTGACTCATACGCTTTCTTTTGTCGAAAGTTTCCAGGACCATTTTCCTTCAATGTGGCTGCGTTTCATTGATGCACCGTTGAATTTTCTCCTTCAATGCACGCGTGCTTTTGGCCTGGTTGGCATAGACCTTTGACTTCAAATAACCTATAAAAAGAAATCCAATAGTGTTAAAATACACAATTTAATGGACCAACTCTCAAATTTTCGAACTGTGGCCGCCAGACATTCATTATTTTTGAAATACTGTTCGACAGTGACAACACTTTGTTCTATCGTATAACGATTCATTTTTACTAATCCTAAACTTTCAACTGACAAATGGTTTTTTTAAAAATGGTGTTGCTAACACTTTACTGCACGAATGGGAGCAAATTCAAATTTTACGTTCATTTTGGGACACCCTTTATATGTGTATGTCAGTGTTTTGTGTGAATATTTTTTAAATCTGCTAATTGATTAATCCAATTTTAAATTATTCCTTTTTTTAAAAAAAATCTTCAGACGATCTTATCTTTTAAAATATATTGAACGATCAACTTGACAGTATAAAACAGAATTTCGATAACAATAAAATCAAAGACAAGATTTTTTTTTTATTTTCTTACATAATACTATACTATGTTCGAAGAATATTTGACGCGATCTTCTCAGACCGAGGCTCTTCATTTGTTATCGATATCAAATTTTAAGCCTGTGTGGCAATACTGTGGAAATTATTCCGGTCGAGTACTTTTAAAAGGAAAGGAAAAGGTAAGTTCTGCCATCGATCAAAAGAAATAGCGAGAGCTTTCAACTCGTAAAAGTTTATGATCCTGTTTCATTTTCGATATTTATTTTCAGGTTATATCTTCTTTTCTCTTGGCACCGTTTTGATGATAAAACTTTTAAAATTGTCAAAAAAAAGGGTTTATAAAATTCTGATTTTTTTAATGTTTATAATAAACTTATTCTCTTTCGCGGCCAGTTGGTTTCTCGGATGTAACGGTTGCTAAAATTTTCAATTAACTATTGGTATAACCTGATTTTGATAGCTCCCTCTGCAAAATATTTCTCAATCTCAATTTTTGAAAGACATATAAATTATACTATTTTAGAAACTTTACATTGTTCTGCTCATTGTTCTGTGTATTTCTCTTATTTTATAAGTATATCTTTATGCTTACAATTATATCGAAAGAAAGAATGGTTGCTTTTAAAAATGGGTATCATTTTTTAAAAAATGTTTCACCATTGCATAGTTTAGAAGTTAAACAATAATTATGAGTACAACAAAATTTCAAAATTTTTAAAACATGCTTAGTAATGAAACTTATTTAACATTGAAAATTAAAACATATCTTGATCTTTAATCTATACTTATACAAAGCTCAATGTGTGTGTGTGTTGGCGCTCTACAGAAAAGACCATTTGACCTACAGCTACCAAATTTGGTAAGTGTATACCTTGGAGGTCGGGAATGTGCACCTGGGGTCCCTTTTTTTGAAATTTTAATTAGAATTTTAATTATTAATTAAAAACTAACTTTCGAGGCAAAAAAAAATCCGTTCATTTTCCCCACCGATAAATGAGTAAGGCTTCAGTTTTTTTTCCAACACCAATGAGGCTAGGGTTAACATTTTTCGGCCGATTATTTCAAGCGATTCTGTTTATTTTCTTAATGTTTGATGCATTTAAAATTAAACGTTGTTAATTAATCGATCTTTCAGATTCATTCTGAAGTACTTTTGAATTAAAATAAAACAGATTAAAGGAAATTAAAAATTTCTAATCTGCATAGCGTTACCCCAACTGGCGTAGAAAAATTCACGCTTGTACATTGTATTCTGATTGTTTACATCTAATTTCAACGAAGCGGACTCGATTTAAATTATTTTTAGTTTAGTTGTATGCTTTTGTAATTAAATTGTATTTTTGTTAGTTTAAGTTCATCGTTTTTAAAGTAATTTTTTTACCTGTTTTCGACCGATTATTTTAAACGATTCTGTTTATTTTCTTAGTGTTTGATGCATTTAAAATTAAACATTGTTAATTAATAGACCCGCTCAAGATGAATCTGAAAAAATTTTGTTGACAAATTCTTGAGATATTACATAAATTAAAAAAGATATTCTTTAGTGCCCATAAGGTTTAAATGCTCAGTGACTCTGTTTTCAGTAATCATATTACAAAAAAAAGCTTTGTTTCAGTAAAAAATATTATTATATTAATTGCAGATTAATCATTTCCACTTTAATTTAAAGCATAAATTCTACGGGAGCTAACAGAAAATTGGAGAGATTCAGATTGCGTTATGACTGAAGGACTTTATAATATTATGAGTGAATTGAAATTTGAAGTTTTAAAATATTTTAATGAAGAAGCTATTAAAGTAAGAATTACATAAAATAATTAATGATTAAAATTTTAACGAGCATTAAAATTGGCGGACCGGCTGGTCACCAAAGGTAGCTAGTAATGAAAATAAACTAAGATGAAATTTTAAAAACAGCAGTTAAAACGATAATAGCTACATTTCAATGGTGAAATATATTGTTCCAAAATATGCTTAATATACTTTTAAATATCAATTGCAAATAAGTGGAAAGAATTTTTTTTAAATTTTAAGGTAATCTAAAAATTATTTTTGTGTATAATTTTTCGAAAGTTATGATGGGGAAAATGCAAAAAATTAATTTTGCTCAATTTTAGATTATTTAAAATTCTCAAAAAAAAAAAAAAAATTGCTGCTAGTTGAACTTCACCAACCTCCAAAGTTTGTATGGTGACTATTTAACAGAAGATAAAAGGAAATATTTTGTGATTTTGATGACGTATGGATTTATCTAAATAATTGTAATAAAAACATGTCTATTTATAATTGGAAAATAAAATTGAAAGAGCTGTTCAAACTTGCTTCTGTCAATACAAAGAAAGTTTCAGTAAAGAGTTTATAATTGTAACAAGGTTTTGCAAGGTAAGCATTTTGGATTTTTAACCGACATAAACTAAAATTTGACATAAAATTACATTTATAGTCTCAAAATTACATACCACCTCATGTAATTATTTATGTTGTTGTGTTTTGTATTTATTTTGTTGTTGTATTTTATTTAAGTTGTTATATTCACATGCATAAGAAAGTATAGATCGACAGGCGTTCAATCCTTTGAACTGGTGTGGTGTGGTGTGTAGAGGGGGGAGGGGTGCCAGCTCAGGTGTCGTCCTCGTCATCTGACCGCGGTTCCAAATTACGAGGTCCGTCCCAAAATAGCCCTAGTGTTGCTTCAAACGGGACGTTAATATAACCAAACCAAACCAAAAATCAATCCTTTGAAAGATTTAAAAGGTTAATCAAAATTTAGTTAGAATCTATATCTACAATTTAGATGCTGAAACTATGAACCATGTTTCATTTATCTAATTTCTACGCTATAGGTTTTTTTTTATTTGCATGCATGAGAAAATATGAACCAATAGTCCGACAACTACTTGATGGATTTATTTCTAAATCTTATAGAAATATATATAGTAGATATTATATCTATGCACCAAATTTTATCGATTTAACTATTTACATTTTTGTTATTATCGCGTTCGACTACTCTTTGATATATCAGACTTCCTCCGATTGTGTTTAGTTTAAGATTTGTTAGAAGTATGCAAATTTAGTGTAAAGACTAGACAACAAATTTCACCCATTTAGCTTAAAGCAATTTCGAATTATTTTGTTTGCTAGATAGATAAACAGGCAGGCATAATTTTTTTTTTTTTTTAAAAGTATGTTTTTCGGGGTGAGAAATGTCAAAAATAGGAAGACCCCTCAACATCTCGAGCTGGAAGTTTCTTTATAATCACAGTACTTTTTCTTTATTCACTTTGTATGCAAGAAAGTAAAAAAAAAAAAAAAAAAAAAATTGTGCATGATTTCGTGTAATTCATGAACTTTAGTAAAATGCTATCAAAATGGCAAAACTTTATTGCTTTAGAAAAATCATGAACTAAAATAGTTCCAAAGCCGTAGTTATTGATTCCATTTCTTTTTCTTCAATAAATGTTTTATTAAATTGAGCAGTTTTAAGGACAAGAACGACCAAAGATGGACAAAGAGTGGAGCCATTTCAGTGGCATGAGTGTCATAAAAGACGTATTTATCGACGGATCCTAAGAGTCCCTCGTCGCTCCTTTTGTTTGCTTTGCTGTTAAATCAAAACGTTTCAAAAATTTTCTAAAGAGCACTTATGACATAAAATCTTTAAACACAGCCTTCTGCTTTACAAAGCAATTTTAAAATCAATAATGCTTCCGGAATCGCCAATTAAGGGAGCAATATCTTAAAAACCCTACTGGAATTTGTAAGTGTTTTCAAAATATAAAATTAATGAGAAAAGTAACCCTTCCTTTCTTTGGCAGAATTAAATATTTCGCATCCTCAGGTAGAATGCATTAAGAGGTGAACATCTTTAGGTAATGATTATTCTTGAGGTAATTAATTCTTAGGTAATGATTATTTCTTATAATGAGTTTCGCATTTCAACAACATAGTAATGATTTATGTTTGTTAATTTTTTTGAGAAACTTTTTGAAAATATATTTATAATTATTTATTTATCCATTAATATGCATATATGCGCATGTTTAATGTTTGTTATGTATGTAATCTGTTCTGCTGATCAATCGTAACAACAAAGTAAACACAGTTATGCTTTCGAAAGTTTTCGAAAGAAAACAAATTGCTACAAACATAACCAAACAACGCCTGAGAAAACATATTGGTTACTGAAACACTATATCACTCGCCTGGATTTACTGCACAATATGGCTGAATATTAAGAGTTTCTTGTTGCTTTTAAGCACGTGTCCCACTGTGCCCCACGTGCACGTGCCCCACATATTGAAATCGGAATAAAATGGTACTAAATCAGGGGCTTTTCATCAGTTAATTTTAATTTACGAATTCCATCTATGTAAAAATATTGAAATTTCTTGAGAAAATTAATAAATTTATAAAGATAACGATAATGCTATAATGACACCTAAAGCTAACGAGCAATTATAATAATATGTAAATATACAATTTAGAAATATTTGTTTCATTGCTACGGTTTCCAAGAAATCGCCAAACCTGGGCATGTTGTATTTTACAAGGAAAGCCAACATTTCCTTCGTAAAGCTGGTTTTATTCAGGTTTCATTAGATTTTCTTGATGAAAAAAAGAACTAACGCTCCTACAAAGTTTTTAATGGCAAAAGTAAAATAATTAAAAATAAAAGCGGGAGGGATCTCTTCAAAAATTTAATAAAGATGATATTTCCCTTACGTAACGTAAAATTGTGAACCATAAATAAAGTCCGAGGATCTCCTATTAAACTGTGAATAATAGTTATGAAATATAGAAAAAATATCTTTGGCGCGAATTTAATATTTTTACTGAATCTATCATGTGATCTTTGGCGATATTTTTTGGCGATTATTTCCCGGGTTTAGATAATTAAGAATCGAATCTTAGAAATCCCAAAATTAAATATGTATTTCAGACACTTTATTTCCAACTGACTGAAATTAGGATTTGACGCAGAACTATAATTACTATCACAAAATCACATATCAAATTTGGTACATTTAACCCAATGCTCCTTTGATTTATTGGATTTACATATTTGTGAAAATACAAACGGACAGAGAGTCAACTCCTCGACGGATTTGGTACCAAATTTGACAGATATTTAAGCTTTGGATATTAAATGTGTCAGCCATATTTTATTCATCTCTTCGTTTTGTACCGTTTCTAAGTTATATTTGGATAAATGGACGGACAGACTTCCTCTGTATGGATATTGCTCAAAGTATGATAGAAATCTACAAAATTGATACTAGAAGTCTATATATCAATCATCCAAATCCAAGCTATTTTAGGCTATTGTATTCACAGACAGACAGGTTGTTGAAAATGTGTATTTGAACCTCGAGAGGTCTGGAGATTCGTAACAATCTCGCGTTCCGATTATTTGACGATTACAATAATTGTTTGGCCGGCGTCCTCGCATAGGGGTAGCGCATCTTCCCCATGATCTGCGCGTCCAGGGTTCGAATCCCGGTTCGGGAAGGGTTGTTCTTCTTCTGTGTTCTATCTGTGAGGTGTGTGAATGTGCTCCCCTGTAAAAAGGGGTTGTACAAGCGAATGTGTGAGTGTCATCTTCATATGAGCTAAAAGTCAGACTTCTGCCCTCGGGTGCTCAGGGGTCTTTACCCTCAGAAGCTACTGCACCCTCTTTCTGTGATATGATAAAATAAAAACCAACTACAATTTTAAAAAAAATGAATATTCAAATTTCAAAGTAAAATGCAATGGAATTTAGTTATTTGAACATTTGAATATTATCTTTAAATTTCTGTTAACGTAATGCTAAAATATCACCTAAAATTAACTATTTAATTTAACACAAAATTAAATAAAAAAATTGTAATATTTTTTTCCTTTTTTTAATCGTTTTTATTTCCTGTCTTTCTTTTCGTTTATTAAGTCAAATCTTCTTTTGTGTAAATAATTCGTTTACCAATTTAATCAAATTCTATTCTAATATACTCGACATATATTAACAACTACTTACTTTTGGCTACAAGCTGATTCAAAGAATATTGGTTATGTTTAATTTCTGTTAAATCGTTTTGCTATGTCTTCATCGTAACGTTTTTGTCAAATTATCAAACATTAAAGCCTTGGTATTTCAATAATCTTAGTTAATCTCTGAACAAAAACCTTTTTAATGGAGACAGTGCCATTAATGACTTCAAAATATTTAAAAAGTAAATATCAGATTCATCTATCTTCTAATTTTCGAGTAATGTTACCACTTTTTTATTCGTCTTGTATATTCCACAAAAATGAAACAGAATCCTTCTTCTGTAGTTTTCAACAGTGGAAGAACGGCCATGCGATTAAATATAGGATGAAACAAGAAAAAGGGTTTTGATTTTAGGGCAACCATAAAATGTATTGTTTTAAATTTTGCGAAAATAGTTTTTAAAAAAATGTCAACATTCAAGAAAAATCTGCGCAATTATTAAATTAACATCTTCATAAACTGTTTTTTTAAATTTTAAATAGATGTAAAAATAATTTTGAGCTGTAATATTTTTAGGAATTATGATTATAAAACTGAAAACGTTTGCTTGACTTTTAATAAATTAAAATTCTTATCAAAATTTTGAAAAATTTCGAAATGCACATTCCATTTATAACATATCTTTCCAGATTTAGTAGTTGCAGGATAAACGTACTACTCTGTTCCGAGTAAATACATACACATATCAATTCACCTTTATATTATTAGGCAAATAAAAGGCAAACGATTACTACGTTTGAGAACAATAAATTTATTGAATTAGGAACATTATCGAAAATTCATCGCCATTTCTTAATTCTTTTGATGTTTTTCCGTTTCGAGTTTCCTAATGGAAAAATCAATCAAAAGTTATTGCTATGATCCATCCGAAGACATGTGGGAAAACTTGAACGATCGGTACACAGCGCAGGCGGGAATTGTGGTTGAGTCTAAAATCCCATTCTCATGGCCCGTGCACTCCTTGAGTCCGGCACATTTTGCGTTCTTTTCCTTCATTTTTGGTTATCCGGAACTCTTTGTGTTTTTTGCTCTTTTTACCGGCGGTTTTCAGAAAGCTTCCAACCGATGTCCACAGGCGAAAAGGATCCTACAATGGCTCAGATGGTAGATTTATGATCATATCCGTAAAGACAACGGGTCATAGGAACGGAGCTTAATGGCCCTTGCAGGTCATGGTAAAACCTGCCCCTTGTGGGAGACACATACTATCACCGGTTGGAATACTGACTCCATACCATTACTGCCCTCCAAGATGGCGTGAACCAACCACTATAATGGAAGATTTTTATCTCCATCTCTGAGGTGTCCCTCTCAATGGGACTTCATTATGGGCAAAGTCAACCAACTGACTCTCCGACCCGCCACGAAGGCACACGGATTTAAACCATAAAACTGAATGAATAGATCACCGCAACAGCAACAGTGGCGGGAACTGTGATTGAGTCCTAAGGGCCATCACCGGCCACGGTACAACCCTCCCCGAAGGAAGTACGTACCATCATCGACGGGAGGAGTTAGATCCCCCACCTATTTGTGTACCCTCCAGGGTGGCGAGATCCAACCACCATACCGGAAGCATCTCATCCTCATTTCGAGGTTGTCTTTCCTTATGGGGAAAACGAAATTTTAACAAAAAAGTTATATTCCCAGACTTCTAACCTCCTCTACCTGTATCACCAGGAAATCTTTTGCGTTGATGTCCATCAATAAATTTTGATATCGTCCCCAAATGCATTTATAAGTTTCATCACTTTGTTTACCATACAAAACGATAAAAGCTTTCTGATTGACGTCGCAGACCGCCGGAAAAATGTTTAACTTGTAAAGAATTCCATCTCAAAGAATTTTGTATTAAATTTCATTTGCACATATTTACGAAACCTTTTCAGAATTTAATTGCTGCACTTAGCATTTCATTTGAAATAAACACTAAACAGCTGTTGTCTCGGCTGTTTGATTTCATCTTATCTGTTACAGATTATTATTGATCAAATAGTCCGATTCCGTTTCAGAAAGCTTTTAACAGATTTTGCAATGACTTTCGTGCAAGAATTTTCTTTTATTGCCGTATCAAAAATTGATCATCCAATTCAGGAGTTAAAGAACATCATTTAACAGAAAATACTAAGAGAGGAAATAACAGCGAATTGGACAGACAAAAAAAGCATCACCGCGGAAAAGCTACCATTCTGTGTTAATTGTACATTGAATTTAGATTTTTTTGATCAAAACGTTGAGTTGAAAGATATACGGAAATAAGCAACTTGTAATATTCAAGCAAAATATCCAAAGACGACAATTTACACAGGCGTTATAGGCGATCACCTCATGTCTGGAGACCCTTGTGGACATCAAATTCTAAATCAACTCAGAAGAAATTACTAAATTGCAGACTTAATCCAAGAATAACACTCTCTGAACAAATTTGTCTTTCTTTTCTTTCTCTTTTAAAACCACAGATAGTAGTTTCTCTGAAACTTTCTCGCACATTCTATATTAAATGCTTTTGCGTATTATTAACTGTATGAAATTGGCGAAAAATAGTTATAAAAGAACTTTAATAGGACGCGCTATTCGTTGTTTAATCGCTGGAATGTGGTAAATACAAAAGTAACTGAAAGGCTGAATATGTATTTTGGATTTTTTTTCCGGCCGATTAAAACCAAAACTTGTCATTGAGCCTCCATCATAGCGACAAAATCACTTACCAAATTTCGTATATTTAAGTCATCGTGTTTTTGATATATCCCTTTTAAATGTTTTTGAAAGCACTAAAAGACAGACGTCAAGTTATGACAGATTAGGTTAAAAATTTAATAAGAATCTTTAAATTCAACAAAAAATTTAAATATCACAGAAGCGTGCCAAATTTTATTTATCTAGCGTTTTATGTTTTGCTGTTGCCTTGTTCACTTGTGCTCAGACAACAGAGCAGATCCATTTCCTCTTAATGGAAGTCGGGTGGAATATGATAGAAATCTATAAAGTTTGCGTAAAATCTATATACAAATTTCATCAAAGCATTTTGGAATTTTTTCAATTCAAAGCATTTTGGAATTCTCCCACAGACAGAATCACAGATAGATAAAAAGACGAACAGACAGACATAATTCCAAAAATGTGTTTTTCAGATTCAAGGAGGTCTGAAACATGGTAAATATCAATACTCCTATTCTTTATAAATGGTCTCCCTACTGGTCAATCGGGTAACTTGCACGCATTCTACGCCTTTTTCCAAAAGCTATGCAAGAAAACTTGACAAATTGCTATAAATCATCTATAAGTTGTTCACAATTTGAAAAAATTCAAATGTATTTCAAATTAAAACTATTTTTATCGGTTAATACTTTGCAAAATTGTAACTTTTCCATTGCTATACGCAAATAAATATAATTTAATAAAGCAATATGTTAAACAACAAAATCATCCAAAATGTAAAAAGAGTTCGAGACGACATTTGCGGGCAAAAAAAACAAACAAACATGCCGTTTAGAAGCAGTCAGTGCTAATCTGAAATTGCGAGATGGTTAAATGTCGACAATTCAAAAGAGAACCGGTTGTTAAACCAGTGTCGAATTTATTGACTAAGCTTTTCTAGACTTACTAAGTATCACCATTTCCTCAGACAATCTGTATACGTTTTCCAGTGCCAAAATGTTATTAAACTCATAGACATACTCTTTTTTGCATTTACAAAAAGATGTTTTGGCAACGACAAAAGAATTTGAAAGGCAATTTGGAATCTTTAGCGATAGAAATTTCAAAAGAGGCATTTTCAGCAACCAAATATAAAAGCAATACTAGAACAAAAAAAACTTAATATCTATCTCTCTATATTTTTATACCTTAAAAATTGAAGGGTTAAATATATATATATATATATATATATATATTATTTAATCTCAAATTTTGTTATTGCTTTAAATGCTAACGAATATTCGTTCAGTTGTTGTTTACCTCCAGTTTATATTGAAATTAAAAAACCTATGAAGAGTTCCCAAACCTCAGCTGGTGGTGGGATTTCGGTCATTTTTGTTTCATATGAACATTCACTACTTCTAGATATGTCATCCTTGATCCTAGATATGTCATCCATCACCAACCTGCACTATTTTGTATTTATAAGTTTCAAATATACAAATTCACTGCACATTCTCTGAAGGAAAATATCATTTTAGAGTCAACCAACGCTTTTATTTCACCATTTTTTTTGTTCCAATTAAAAGAATCGCTTTACTTTTAAACAAAACTGTTTTTGTTTTAAAAAAATTTCGATGTTCTCTAATTCCATATTTTGAGATGTTGCAATCGGCTTTTTTTTGTTGTTTGTTTGATTACTTTCTGATGAGCTTCAGCAGAAGTTTTCAATGTATTGTACTCGTACACCCGGGGGTATGTAATATATCAGTAAAGGAACACAAAAGTAATTGTCGTGAAAGTGAAAAATGCACAGAAAGGTATTAAGATGAAACAAAAATGGCATAGAATTTCATTTCTCTTCTTCATTTTCAAGTTCATTTGAAAAGGAAAATTTTAATCCGGAATTCAACTAGATACTAATGAAAGAAGAATTCCACGAAGTCATACAAATAGAGGACATTGAACAAGGCCGTGGACACTGGAAGTGCTCAACCCTTTTTATTTTTAGAATCTCGACTGTGAGAGTTTTTATTCTTAATTCAGTGAAGAAAGCTAGTTATGCATTTTGGAAGCATTTTCTCTACCGAACCTCAACTGAAATCGAATTTATCACTTAACTAACCTTTTACTAATGTCACATAGCAAATTTCATTTGTTTGTCACTATGTTTTTAATTTACTGCATTGTATATACATGCGAATGTGCAGACCGACAGACGGTCAACAGATTGGGAAAAAATGTGACACTGATCTATATTTTTTTCTATCAAAAACCGTGCATCAAATTTCATTTAACTAGCTGCTTATGGTTTTCGGTTTTCATGCTCACTTGCACTGAAAGTAACAGTCAAAAAATTTCCTCAGAATTTTTTTTTTTAATTTGATAGAAATCAAAAAATTTGGTATAAAGATTACACGCGGAATTTCACCCGCCCAGCTGAAATCTTTTCTGTGAAGTCGGTTCAAAGAGAAATAGACATAGTTCCGATGATGAAATGAAGAAATTCCAAATGGTGAATTCGCATTTCCTTGACAATTGTAATACCTTCTATCAGAGCATTTCATTCTGAATCAATATATTAAAAAACAAAAAAAAAAAAAAAAAAAAAAACAATGATCCTGATTCCAGAGATAAGAACGTGGCACAATGTTCTGTCTACGAAATCAATAATTAAAACCGAGCAATAACAATGCGGCGGCTATGGTTGGGTGTCGAAAGATTTTCCTTATATGTCTTTACGATTCTAAAGTACAATGGATAATCCATAACATTTGCTTGAGTATCGCATTATAATACATAAATAGAGATTACAATACCGGAATACCGAATACCAGTATTTTGAGCCATTTGTACAATTTTGTATTCACAAGTTTAAATACAGTTTTTTTTTTCCATTATTTGCTAGAAATTTTTAAAATTTTCTCCACTATATTTCAGGGATCACCAACATAGCAAAATAGCATACGCTTTTGTTTTTATGTCTCCCTAAAGGGCAAAATTAATTAGACTGTGAATAGAAAGTATTATCGTACAATCAAGAGAAGTGATAAAATACTGTTTGACAACGGATTGTAAAACACTCCGTGCTTTTGCGCATGCATTAGGATGGGTTTAATTCGACAATATAGGGGTGAGAGGAAAGATGAAAGAAATAGATGTTCACATTTAACAATGAAGACTCGCGTTTTTATGAGACGTAAACATAAGAGATAATTAGTAATACAGAAGGAAAAAGGTACTAATGCACAGTAAAATATTTCCGAGCAATTTTTATTTAATATAAGGGACATAAATATTAAATTATGAAGAATAAATAAAAAATTTCTGTTCTTAATATTCGGTAATTAATTTTTTACAAAATAATAATGATCTTTTTTATATTAAAATGTTTCTTTTTTATATGTTATTAAATTTTTTCAGAAATAATTTAATTCTACGTTTTTTGCTTCTTGGTCACAATTTGCTAATAAGGATGAATTATTAACTCATTAAGAATTGCTTCCTATAATTTATAAAGTTCGAAAAATTGTTAAGATATTTAAACGTTCCCCTACAAAAAATGCCATATTATTAAAATATATACTAACTGAAAATAAAACAGAATATATGTTAATATTAGATTCCAAGACATGTTGGAACAGTTTCATCCTAACGATGGAAAGATTTTTGAAACTGAGAAATCGAATCCAAAAAGCAATAATCGACTTAAACCTGCAAATGAATTTTTCAGACAGTGAATTCGACTTAATATGAAGAACTGTATCAGCTCTACTTCCAATAAAACTGCCGTTGAGGCATTATGTCGGCGAGATTCTAATTTATTAACAGCTAATGAAACAATAAATTTCATATTGTAGTCACTGAAAGAACAGCACACATCACTATCTGAAGATTATATATTACATTGTAAAATCGCACAGAAAAAAGGCATATCGAAATGGAAAATGTCTTATGTAGAAAATGTCTTTACATAATTATAATGATTTTAGAAATGAAAATAAAAAAAGAAGAAAAGAGACTAACCAATTCAAATCTGATCAAGTTTATAGTAAATTTTCTTAAAATTTTTTCCTTAATAAGATGTTTCTTTACTTTCTTATGATTCTTTATTTACTGTTATAATTTATAAGTTACAAATTAATTTTTATGATATTTGCACTCTTCTATAAAACTGGCAAATAAAACAAAGAAACACCTGTATTTTCTTTCTTTTCCGGAAATTTCTATTCCTTAATTAAGATTTAAAAAATACAGCATACCGGTATTGAACTTTTGGTTCGATATTACAATCGCTATACATAACTGATATTGATCAAACCGTTTACATGAAAAAGAAAATTAATTAAACAAAATTCTTTGAGAAAACCGTTGCACATTTTTTCCCACCATCCAACAATTTTTATTAATAATTCTTCAGATGTTAATGTTTCTAATAAAGAAAGAAAAACTTTTTAATCCATAAAGAAAACAACAATTAGCAAAGATTTCACATACTTTTCTACCCATAATTTTTTTTCATACATGAAATATACAATAAAAAAGTATTGTAAATCCTAAAAAATTCGATCTTGGGATTTTGATGAACTTGCTCATTACAAACATCAACAAATGCGATAAACAAATTATTGGAATTATATCTGTTTGTCTATGAGTAAGGTAACTCAAAAAATATTGAGGAAAAGCAATAAAATTTTGGAATTCAATTTTAATAATAAATTTCTAAACAGGCTCCAAAATTTGTACGAAATTCTTCGAAGTGAAGTCTATCTCTCTGTCCGCGTATATAAAAACAGGATAACTCAAAAATGAAATTCAGTATACAGATTTATCAATAATATTTTAGATGTACATTGAATTTTGTATTAAATAATACAAAGTGGCTCATCATTGTTGGTCTCCATAGTGGCGCATACGTGAAAGCGATGATTTAAAAATGAAGAAATTTGGATCATTAAATTTTAGCATGTGGTCTTGTGACTCAAACTGTAGATCTGAGTCGGATTTTGGATTTTATCTATAGAAAACAAAAAGTTCAAAATGTGTACTAATTTTTTTTCATTATATTTCGCAGTACAAAAAAAGAAAACAACACGGATAAATAAAATTTGTCTTTATCCTTGTATCCAAAACTATAGTTCTGTGCTGTATTTTGGATCTAATATAAGGAAAGGAAATTCTAAACTTCTGCTTTAATTTTTTCAGCATACTGAGCGGCACAAAACGTATTGTACTTCTTCACTTTACGGCGGGCAAAGAAGGAGCAACACTCACATTTGTGAACTGTTGCGACATTCGTTGATTTGTCAACTCACTCAGCATGCTATCCAATTCTCTCTATACCTTTAGAGGATGAAGAAAAGAGTAGATTTGTAGTAGAAAAGTAGGTGCTAAATTGTCTTTAATATACTAGCCGGTGATTTATCACATTCAATCGTACGTCTCTAAGTTATTTATTAAAGTTCATATATTTTATTTATTAAAACATTGAATTTTTCTGTAATTATTGCTAAAAATATAATTTCAAAATAATTGACAAAAATTGGGATAATCCGTGCGCAGATTTAAGTACCAAAATTACAGGCACGTATTGAAATGTTGGCGGTATATTCCTCATGATAACCCTAAATTTGATTTGAGATAGTTGATCATATTTTCAGCTGTTTCAATTTGCTTCAATTTTATGCTAATTCAATTATTTAATTAATTATGTTAGCAGAATCATAAGGATATATTTATAAAACTTCGCACCAGTTACAAAATATTCATCATTTTTAATATGTAACATAGAATTCTTTCTATTTATATGCAATTCAATAACTGTAGTATCTTTCTACAGACAATTTTAAGCAAAGATTTTATTTCACTAATACTTTATTTATTTCTTTTTAAATGATTGATAGCGTTTTTCTGTGCACCACCTTACACTTTTTTGGAAAGGAGTAAAAATAACTGCATCTCAGCAATTCTGGAAAAATTAGAGACGGTACATTTTAAATAAGGAAAAAATGTGGATAAAGTTTCGTAGCTTCAATCATTTCAGTAAGGGTTTAATATAACTCTCTCAAATGTTTCCCTTGCGAGGTGAACTTTGACCATTTCGTGGAAGGAAGTAAAGTTAAATTAGGTTTTTTCACCCACTATTTTTCCCTAAATGACACAAAAAATACCACTGCAATTCTAAAAATAGTTAATGAAGGATTTGCTGTAGAACATAACATTTCACTTAACTCTAT
The DNA here is from genome assembly GCF_947563725.1 of Argiope bruennichi. Lineage (NCBI taxonomy): Eukaryota > Metazoa > Arthropoda > Arachnida > Araneae > Araneidae > Argiope > Argiope bruennichi. The sequence continues at coordinate 113,518,698 of NC_079153.1, read as the reverse complement.
CATTATATATTTTATTATAAAAATATAAGTACTGCTCTTGTTAAAATTCAGACTCATTTTTCCTATCGCATTTCTAGAGAAAAACTATGAACTTAGTCAGATTATCAAATAAAGATTTTTACTCAAAAATATTTGCTTTTATACATATATGCATAAACACACACACACACACACACACACACACGTGACAAAAGGCACCAAATTTTTCCCTTCAGAGGTTTTACAATGAGATATTTTGATAAGGATTTCTTTGAAATACGTAGACAGACTTAGGATAGAGAAATCTAGGTATCTATTAAAGAATGTCGCAAGCATTAAGGATTTTTATCCTTTTATAATAAGGATAACTGAAATAACTGAAATCAACAGTTTTACAGAGCGCGTGCAGAATTAATAAATAAAAAAGTAGGAATTGGATCAGGAATTAAGAGAACATTTTAGAATCAAGTTAATGTGGGCTAAATTAAGATAGAAATTAAGAAATGAATTAGGAGATTTAGAGATTTCTTTATATTTGTATGTTGATGCACCAAGACAAATAATCTGCTGTAGGGTTTTGGAATGGAATTCCATCTGGTTTGTACATCATTTAATTAATTATGGATTAATTAAATAAATATGGATTAATTAATTTATTAAATTAGATTTAGAGATTTCTTTAAATATACATGTTGATGCATCAAATCAAGATAGATAATATGGTGTAGGATTTTGGAGTGGGAGTTTCATCTGGTTTGTACTTCATTTAGTTAATTACGGTTCAAAATGATTCATTCCATATTAAAATATTTTCTTTCTAAACGTGTCATTGATCTAACTATCTTAAACAATAAATACCTTACAAATTTGCCATTATGTTTTAAAATTTTGAATAAATAAAAGGAAAGGGTAGTGCTTGCAGTTTCAATATTTTGTCTTTATTAAGTGCTACAATTACATATATATTAAGCTATTTTATACATTTTAAGCTAACTTCAAAATTTCCCAACGTTCTATTGTATACTTTCCATTTTTATTTTCTTTCTAAGGTGAAAAATTGGGAGGGAACTATATTTTTTCGATCTCACTAAATTACAGTTTGGGAAGCTTTATTTTATCATAAAAACCAATAAAGAATTATAGCAACTTCATTTCATTTGTCACATCGATTTCTTCATTGTTCACGATTGCTTCAATTCCGGAGATTCTTTCTGACGAGGTAGCATTTAATCAGAATTGCTCGCGACAAATTGCATAAGCACTGGAGCAATTCAGCTCCAACTTTCGACATCCACTCTCACTGCTGCAACTTTTAAACAGGAACTGAAAATCAACTTCAGAATGAAATCTGGGACAGGTGGCTGCGTTGTTCCAATAAGTAAAAAACCGTCTTTCATAATACAATGTCGTGCCTCAGAAATTAGTTTCCAAACCATGTTGGCAATAAACTAGATATAAATGCTGTTCAGTTACGGTTGAAGTGAATGGTAGGAAATTTAAATTGACTTTTTTTATTTTTTGTCAATTCTTTAATGAAGTATTGATAGTGATAATTACTCTTCCGTATCCGTAGTATAGATAAAGTGTCTAGAGTGATCGACGAAAATTTGGATCACCAGATTTTGACGAATCTTCAAGTTTTAGACCTCACTGAGTTCGAAAAACACATTTCTGGAAAATGTCTGTCTGCGTCAAAGATCTCAAAAAGGCTTTGAGTTAGACAGATGAAATTTGGTATATGGTCTTTATGACAAATTTACAGATTTTTATCAAATTTTGAGCAAACTCCGTTCAAAGGAGAATTGCCTGTCCGATTGCCGTTCGAATATATTTTAACACAATAACTTCAAAACGAAGAGAATTGGATAGACAAATTTACACAAACTGAATTAACATCTATAGTCTAGACATTTTTCAAATTTTTAGGCAAATCTAACAATGGATTGACCGTCTGACAATCCATTGTCGTCTGCACTTTTCAAAAATGTAAATGCAATAACTCAAAGTCACAATGATTTAAATATGAAAATTTTCGTATGTAATCTTATGACTACAAGTGTAGCTTTGTTTCAAATTTTTATCTGAATCGGTTAGGAAAAACGCATCTAAAACAATTTTCGGATACTATTTCGAATTTCCGGACAGTATGTCAGGGATAAATCGCGAAATAATTCGCCAAGGATGGTTTTTGTAATAAATTTAAGCTTCTAATGAATTTTTTTTTCTTTTCGAAAATTGTAGATATTCTCCATCGCATCTAGAAAAAGCAAGAAGATACTACATATTCTCATTGCATATACTTTCCAAACCTCTTGATGAACTAATATCCGGTTCCATTGTTTCTTACCCGGCTTGAGGAGAAAAATGTCAGAGTACTGAGGCATAAGACAGATCGATATCATCACCGACGTCAAATGTAGAGTTGTGATAAGTGTTTGAGGTTCTTTCAATGAGTAATTCAGCATGATTATCTCTGCCTTTCTGACAGTCATACGGCGACTTTCAATTTATCGGTGAGCAAACAAACAACTTTTATTCATTGCACTGCTTAGAAATTTTTCTTGATCTAGAATCTCAGTCATATTTTCCTTAAATAAAATTAGTATTGACGCTGTTTTGAAAACACTTTCGATGTTTCTCCATGTTTTTAAAAAAATTTATAGGATTATTATACTTTTCGAATAAGGTGGCAGAATATTGCTCGTATATTGGGTTTTTTGGAGGGGAAAAAGATATATAGGTTAAAATTCATGTTAACTTCTAAAATTCAAAATAAAAGAATTAATTCTGAAGAAAATATTTGAGTGTTACGCGAATATGATCATAGATACATTAATTTTTTTCCATGTATGGAAAAAATTATCCCAAAATTAACCGAAAAAGAGCACTCATACATCATACTGAGAAGCTTTATGCACATGAAGCATGCACAAACAGAAAGTAAGACAGGTAAAAAAAACAAAAAACAACTACATATTTATTTTAAATTAAAAAATGTTCAACGTGACTACCAAAACAATTAGGTAAATGAGAAGCATTAATACGCCCATTAGAACTGAGTCACTATGCCTGTTACTGCATGTCTGTATTGATACTTCTATAGGTCAATCGAATGGTATCTTTCATTCCATTAAAGTGGTTGAGGAGCTTCACTATACACCAGAATCTAAGTATTTCCGCAACCAAAATTCTGCTGGTATATATCTGGTGTCATGGAATGTCACTCTCAATCTCCAACTATTACTCGGTTTTCAATGAAAATTTCCAACAAAATTGTCTTGATGTTCATGGGGTGACCCACTATGCTGTATGAAGATGAAGACAAGTAACGCATGTCTTTTTTGCAATGCAGGTATAATGGGGTCATGTATAAACGAAACAGACCGGTCTGTAGTGATTATACAGATTATAAAGCCAAATACTTACATTTTTAATTACTTACATTATACATTTTTCAAAAAAGAAAGGGTCCAGAATATTAGATACGGTGAAATCACACTAAACAATCACATGAGAAGATTATAGGGCTTGGTCCTGTACACTTGAAGGTTATACGTCGCCCAGATACGATTGTAATGAAAAGGGAACTTCTTCTGTCCATCTGACTTTCGGCAGCCATTGTGGGTCGTGTTCCATCTGTGCCAGTGACCATGCAGAAAAGTTTATTCTTTCATCTGCCGATAATAACTCATGAAGTTTCTGTATCTTGTACGGATTTAGATCAAAGATTCTAAACAGAATGATTTAATCACTGATAGCGGAACCCCTGTAATTTTCTCTGCTTCACTTGATAGAGCATGTGCCATCCAATATGTTTTCACTGCTTAAAGAGGAAAAACTTTATCAACAAAATAAAATTTCAGTCATGAAAATTTTTACTTATCTGACTATGCATCATAATGGTATGGAATCAACAATTTTGAACCACGATTCCTCAAATAATGACCAAATAATTTGGAAACCCTTTTACAAATTTTCAAATTAAACTAGTTACACCAGCACATGCATGTGTATAAAAATAAATATTTTTGTACAAAATTTTTATTAGAAACTTAATTTAACTGTGTGCGTAGTCTTTTGGAGGAAAGATGAAATTTGTTTTCTGAAATTGGAAAATTCAAACTGAACCTTAAATAGAGATAGTACTTATATTTTCGGAATAAAATATATGAAATTAGCATTCAACTTATGCAGAATTTTATATTCTTAGTTACACAGAATTTCGTTATTATCTATTTTTTAATTGAATACGTCCTTTTTGATTACTATGAAAAACGGAAGAAAGATTCCACTTCCCTTTTTCACTCCTAAAAGCCATGTTCACTTCTCATTAGAGAAGAGCTTGGGAAAGTCACACCAAACTCTTACTGAAGCGATTAAAAAAATAAAATTTTATCCGTACGTTTTTATAGAATTAAAATCTCCGGTCTCTAATCTTTGCTCAGATTGGTATGCTTTTTTATTCTTATCTTTCCCTACAAAAGGAAAAATAGAGAAGCGTTCAGCAGGATATTGGAGATTTGTGAGGTACCATTTAAAATGGCATAAATAAGATATATGTGGGGAAAAAGGCCTTAACTTAAAATTTTTCCTGAGAAAAAATTATTTGTTTTTAATAAAATTGCTGGATTGATAATTAGTTTATCAAAAAACTAAGAAAAAAAAGTGTTAGTCTGAAGGGAAAGTGAAATTGAAGAAAGGAGTCATAATTTTCTATTCATTCTGCCATTTCACGTCCCTCCCCCTAAAACACCCCTTGTGGCCACAGACTGTGCACTTAATAGCTTTCCATTCGACAGAGAACACTTATTATTGCCAGTTATTATAAGCAAACCTGCATTAACAATTAAATTTTTCCAAAATGTTCTTTGTTTTTGCCTAACGTGTTTTGGTGCAATAGCACTATCCTGACACTTATCAAAAACCCAAACTGTTGTAAATCGTTTTATTCTTCACTTGAATTTTATTTTTATGCCACACTGCGACATGATCCTTTCTTTATCTTTATTCTCTTTTACGCTTTTAATTAAACTTTTACATTTTATTCTTGGAATTACATTCTATTCACATTTATAGAGTATCGCGCACTTTCAATTGTCCCGAAGTTCTAGTTAAGAAGAAATACCTTTTTTGGCGATAATTAAACTCATTTAGCTTTTTTAATCAAGTAACAATAAAGGTTATGTTTGAATTCATTCCAATTTTAGTATTTACTTGCAAAGTTCTTTTAGAATTAGAAGTATTCTGTATATTATACAGTCCTTGTTCAAAGATATCAACAAAAAATTTCATTTTGTGTATGTGTATGTTATCATTAGTTTTTTTTTTGGGGGGGGGAAACTAATTAGTTAATGAAATTTTTGCAAATTTTTCAATGTTTGTAAAATGAAAATGAATATGAAATAATATGGCAAAATAACGAGAATATTTGATTTTTATTTCGCATAAATAATTAAAAAATTACCTAAAAATAGAAACCAATAAAGAATTTTCTATTATAGAAATCACAATGAAATTTATTTTAATTAATAAGCATTTTATGAAAAAGTAAAATAATATTTAACGTTTTTTTTTTTTCTTTCAAAATCCTCTCTCTGTGTCTAAAAATATCTACAAAGTAAAGTAAAAAAGTGAAGTATAAATGTCTGCAAACTGAAAGTGTCTGTAAAAAAATGACTAAATGAAGTTATTTTAAAATCTGCGGTATTATATTCTCAAATTTTTTTTTGAAACCAAACGTTTTGTATACCAAATTTCATTAATTTTATTGCATTGCTTTTTGAGACATCAAGTTTTCTGTGAAATAATGATGTGAAATATTCATTTTTCAATAAATGCATTTAAAAATTGTACGTGCACATTAGTTCATCTAATAAAACTGTATTCCAGATTTTTTTTAAACAGAATTACTAAGAATAAGAGAATTCCGGCTGTGGTGGTAGAGAGTTACATAAACATTTCGACTCTATTTTGGAGAATTTAACGCTAAAAATAAAATAAATCGCTTGCTTTCATCTGATATTATCACTTTCACCAGCTTCCACTATCGACTATTGTGTATTATTAAAAGTACTGAATCTATTGTTTTATCTTATAGAGATTAAAAGTAAAAACTGTTTCATAATTTACAAAGTTTGGGATTTATTTTTAAGCCATGAAATATCGAATCTTTCAGGAAAAAGCACTTTCACAACCTAGTCAGATACCTTAACAACAATTTGGGAGATAGGTGACCACTAAAAACAGAACTACGTATGATGAACTTTCAAATGAAATAAAATTTGTCAAAATCATACCAATATTTTGGGCTGGAAAACTGTTGAAATTTGGCTGAATTTGGGTTGAATTGAAAAAGAGAAACGCTGTATCAGATTTTTATTATTTAAGCATAGATTTTTCTTAAGAATATTAAGTCATTAACTTAATAGTTATGCTTTCTTTTTCCTCAATTGAAATATTTCAGAGCAAGGAAAGAATATCATTTTAAAATTAAATGCATACAGAGACAACCTTCTAAATTTGGCCAATGGAAATTTCAATTTTTATTTAATCTGTAGAACGAAACTCAGCCATCATATTGATTAAATTATGTTATATAATGCAGTGTATGGCAATAAACTAAAATAAATATAGTGACCGTTTTTTCATTCTTTTAAGAACCTATAGGCCATAAAAAAAGTAGAAAATAAAATGTGAAAATTTTATTAAATTATAAAAAAATAAAAAAATAAAAATTCGATACAATTGCCTTGAAAATTTAGACATTTATTTGACATATCGTTGGATCAGATTTCGCAATCCTCTCCACGAAATATTTTTCTGTCAATGGTATGAATTGGGTCTCAACGTTTCCTTTTAAGTTAGTATGGAATTATTATTTTGATATCCTTAGTTCATTCAGGTCTAAATAACATTCAGTATGAAAGGGGGGAAAGGTCGTAAAACTATTGTAACAGAGTTCAGCGAGTTTTAAACTGGTTCGAAACTAATGAAGGCTGCTAGTATCTCAAGCAACGAACTAGCTGAACAGTATACCAAAATACCGATTTTGAAAGAAGCTTTTATAGAAATTAATTTTTCATATTCATTTCTTAAAAGAATATTCAAAGAACTTAAGATTACTGAAGAATTTCAAAAGAAAGTTCACCGTCTGTCTGTTTCATATCATTGGTGGCAACATTTTTCGAAGGAGGGATTGGGAACCAGGTACAAGATCCCCCTGTATGATAAATGCCTGAATCTTCATGCCAATTATGGAGAAATATAACCAAGTTTATTCATAAGAATTACAATTAAGTTTATTTTGTTCTTTGCGCTTGTCCTTTCCTTTATGATTCACTCACAGTTTGAAATGAAGAAACGGCCCTCGTAATCATAATTCATAGTTTGAACGTTTTTTTTAAATTATGAAATAATAAGGATAAATAATATAATTCAAATTATATATATGTTGAAGTTTGTAAAAAAAAATATGGCTAAAGGCAACTTCCAAAAAAACTTGAGAATTAAAGTTGGTTTTAAAAAAAGATTTGAAAAGAATTGACTTATAACTTATTTAATATGATGAATAACTATAGCCTAAATTGATTCTTGACAAATCATATTAATCATTAGATGAAGTGAATCTCAAAATCACGAAAAGAGAGAGAGGGGGGGGGAGAAATGAAATTCCGCAAAGATTTCACTTTTCCCCATGTTGCTATACTGAATCATTTAAAAGATCTTTGATATTTTATTGCAAATAATTTTGCAAAGCATTATAATAAAGAATTTCTTGAATTTTTCTTTCTGTTTCAAATGCTCCAAATTATTCTTTATTAAAAAGTCTTGTGATATTCGTATGTTTACAGCAACGAGTATTGCGGAAATAAATGAGTGAGAATTTTTCAAAGCGACATGTTTGTTTACACATTCTCGAAACACGATTTATTACAATCTCTAAATGATTATCGACTTTTATACATTTTAATCATGAAGCAGAAATTTAAAAATTCAACTTGCAAATGTCCTAATGCGGTATTAATGTCCTATGTAATCAAAATCATACATATTTCATTTTTATGAAATGGCGACAAAAAATATTAGTCCAGGTTCCATCAGTCTGATATGAAAATGTGAAATGCTGTCTCTGTGTCGTAAAATGTTAATGTCTTCAGGTGTTAGATTGCAACAGAGAGAATAGTAGAGGTTGCATGTATATATATGTACATTATTCGTTATGATGAATCACTGCAGTTTGTAGTAAAGAGAAAAGATGGATATTTTGTCTATGCTCCTACCTCTCCTAATACTGACTCTTGGATTCAATTCTGGTAAGGTCAACATTTATGCGAACTATGAATGTATTATTATAATTGGTATTTAATTTGTCTAATTAAACGTAAATTCATTATTATGCGTTTAGTAAAAGTTTTATTAATATGCATTAGAACCATCATTACCCAAGCTGATTGGGACTATCATCATGTAAGATAATCGAAAATTCGTATGATAAAGACCAAAGTTTAAACCATAAATTCTTTTCTTTCGACAAGATTTTCCAAAATTGTTTATATGAAATTAAAAAATTAATACTGCGAATACTATTTTACACAATTCTTTCAAAAATTCTTTTATTTGTCATAAAATTTCTTGCATGGATTTTTTTTAAAAAAATTAATTTTCTTTTATAATTTTGGTATTTCTTTTGCCTTTTCTTATTGGTTCCTTCAAGATGTGCCTTAAACAATATCTCCGATTAAAATAGGAAATGTTTCAAGATAATTATAATGCCATTGTATTTTTTCACAAAAAAACCCCCCATGAAATTAGATAATATCATCTTAATGGGACTTAAGCATAGAACCTTTTTTCCCTTCCTCTAAATAATTTCTTGAGTTGCAAAATACCAGTGTTCTATTTTCGATTGGAGAGACCAAGCATCTCAGCGTAATTTCCTTGGCCATTTGGCAGGAAAAAGTCTAAAGCAAGTCGATTAAAAAATTTTTTTTCCTAATTGCTAAATAAATAAAATTTTCAAAAAATATAAATAATAAAATATAGAAAGATATTAACTATAAATTATATTTGATAAGAATCTTATACTTTCATCAGGTACACTTAGTTATTATGGAATTTATAAATAATGAATATCTGCTTAAGTAACATTGCATATGAAAGTGGCATTTTCTTGAGTTATAATATATCATTAAAAATAAAAAAATAAATTATTAAAAAATTTATAAATAAAAAATTATCCTAAAATGAATTATTAAAAATTTGATCCATTTAATGAAACGACGAAGTGTGATTGTTTTTTATTCTACTATTTATTTTTTAATGAGAAGTCTCACAATATGTGTAGGAGCCCCAAAATGCCTGAATATCCCATTTCAAAAAAATAAAAAAATCCCTCTCAGACCTTTTATACAACATCGCATTAATAGTTCTTATTCTCATCTTGGTAGGTTGGGTCACTGTGGATTTCATAAGCTTTAGTACTGTACAAATCAGTTGAAATATCAATTTTCACATTTTGAGTTATTTTATTAGTGTTCACTATAGCATTTCTGGAATATATTGTAGCTTCTTAAAAAAATTAAAAAGTTGTTTGAATCTGGTACAGGTTTGATTAACAGAAAACTCGGTCGGCAGAATCCTAGTATTACTAAGATTCTATCTTAATTTTGATATTCATTTTAAATTTTAAGCTTTGGATAAAATGATAAAAATATTCGATTAGATAAAGCTATCTAATGAATTAAATAATTTATATCAACTAAGTGATTCCTTCTTATATTATATAGTACACGATACATTAACTTCATTGCTGAATTAATTTTACAAGAAAAATTTAAAATTGAAAGTAAAATATTTTTAGAAAGTACATAGCGCGTATAGATAGATCTAAGTTAAATTTATAAAATATATATTTATAAGTATTTATAAAATATAGCTTTTTAGAAATGCTAAAAAATAACAATATTACATTAATTATTTGTGATAACTTAATATGCAGCTAATTATCTTAATTCTAATGAATTTAATAAATAGTATATAAAGACGTAAATTGTTCTTACGCAGTTCTGTTGTCAAATGGTATATTTTGATTCTTGTAAAATTCAGAATTTATTCGAAGGTTGTGCATTTTGATTTCCTTTTTGGTTTTCTTAAGTGTATTTCAAAAGTTTTAAATTAAACTCTTAATTAAATTGGAAATAATTTATAATATTGAAGTAAAATTCTAAAAAGAAATAACTGTAGAGGTAAAATTTGAAGCATATTATTGGTTGAAAGACACCATAATTTAGGAAGAATTTCCTTTCTTCCTGTATAATTTGCAAACGACTAAACGAGTAACCAATAATATCCTTTAAATTTTACCTCTACAGTTATTTCTTGTGAAGAAAATTTATAAATTTGAATGCAAACGATTAATTTATTGTTAATTTATCGAAAGATTTAAAATGCAAACGAAGTTCGTCCTATATAAACACAGAGAAATTTAGATGGCTAGTAGTTTTTGAGTGTTTAGCTTCATATGTACATTTGAATGGTAATTATTCTCCTCTTTATAAATAACACATAATTAGAATAAGAAATGCTAAGCAATAATCTTTCATATGTAAATCTTTTTTAACTGTTTAGTAAAAGAATATTATAAAAACTTGTTTTCGATGCTTTCTTTCCGTTAAAACCTAAAAAATAGTTCTTGATTTAGATTTTTATAATTTAATGAAAATATGTAAAGAAATAAAAAAGCAACATATAAAAATAAATAACGCAGAAACTGAAGAACAGTCGAATAATAATGAGAATACAGTTCCTAAAAATGAATACTACATTTTAATAACTACATAATCAGTAAATTCTTCTAATTTTTTAATGTTTCAATTTTTTACAGCTCACGGTTCATCGTGTATAGAAAAATGCAAATTCGACAAACATTGTAACAAGACTGATTTCATCCAGGTAAGTAATATTTTAATTTAGAAGTGGAAAATATCTATTCTAATTATCACTAATTCTGAGCATCATTAATTAATTTTCTTTTTGAATATTATTTATTGAGTTACGAGTCATTTCCAATTTAAGAATCAATCATCTGGATGAACCAATTTAGGTGTTATACATATTTGTATTCCTCTTAGAAATGTTCCTTGCATTAATTTTGTTCGAATGAGACACATGACTTTTCCTGCTATTTTAGAAAATTGTTTTAAAAATGCATAGAGAAAAAATACTTAGACATAGAATAAAGTACTTATAAGTTTTAACAATTTGAAGGAGTATGAAATATCGCAGGCAATAAATTTTGGAATTGGATATAATTTGCAGAAATACTTAAAAATAAAAAAAAAAAAACTTTAGAATGAATCAAAATATTCTGTATAAATAACGAATTTAAAATTATATAAAGCATAAAAGTAACATGGTTTAAACATATGACTTTGTAGATGCTGAAGCATTTTTATAACTTAGCGCAATAATTGCATTGTATCAATATATTATTTAAAGAAACTTCAATACATCATCTAAAATTACAAAATTTCAAGCAATTCTATTTGGGAATCACAAATGGATACGGAACCAACCACAATGGAAACGATACTAACGCCAAACTGTAATTCTTTTATGGTGCTATCTCTCCAAATATAGTAATTTAACTATAAGTGGTTACACATTTAGATAACTTAACCTATAGGTAACCTAATATTAGTGGTTACCACATTTAGGTAACCTAACCTTCAGATAACCTATATATTAATAGTTACCACATTTAGTTGGTAACCAAAAGTGATAACCTAACTCGATAGTTGGCGAATGTTTTAGTATTTGGCACGATCTGGTTGATACTGTGAAAAGTCTGCACTGTATCCTTTTGTTTTACCAAAAGGGTTAGTTAACTAACATTATAATTTTGCTTTTTTTCATAAACGTAAAAACGCACCATGCCTATCATTAGCCTTTAAGTCCTTTACTATTTTATATGAAGCATTAATCAATATTTTGGAAATTTTTTAATCAATAATAGTCAATATGGTCAGCAGGACAGAACAGAGCTAATAAACAAATTGTTATCTATCTGAGTAATAATGAAATTTGTCCACAATTTCTACAAAATTGCTTTTAGTGAAATAAAAACTGCTAATTTAAAATAACATAACAATTTTATTTACAAGATCCAAAGCATATACAGCTTCCTACAGTAAGTCCCTAGAGTACTAAAGGCAAAAAATGACGTTAAAAAGTCGATTCTTGGAGAAAATATCAAAAATATTTTTATTCTATAATCTTAATCTTTTTCTTTATAACGCCGTTTGAATTTTGTTTTTATCTCCATTTTCCGAAATGTAATCTAACAAAACTATTCTTTATTGCATTTCAGAACACCCCGTGTTCTTATTCTTGCGTCTGTGATGGACAGTATACTTACTATGTGGAAGAAACCTTCACAGAATGCGGAAGGGGAAAAGTAATGATATTTTTTATTTTAAAAACTTTTTCAGTACTTACTTATTAAAATTTTCCGAGTAATTTCATTAATTAAGTAATCAATTTAAAATAAGTACTCCACCAAGACGAAATTTATATTATTACTCTCTTTTATTCTAATTTTTAATTTGTTATTAATGCTTCTAGTCGCCTTAAGCGACTCGTTTGTTCGTCATGATTATTGGGTGCTTAAATTTTCAATTAAATACTTTGCATAATTTGGTAAAATTATTCTAGTCCTTTTAATTGAATATTTTAGTATTTTACACACATATAACTCATATTATTTTAGCAACTTATTACCATTCTATCAATTGTGTTATATATTTTCCTTATTCCCTATTTATATCTTAATGCAGCCAATTATATGATAGAAAAGAGCAGCAATGTTTAAAAATTTAGACCGCTTAAAGAAATTTTCACCACTATTTGATTTTGAAAAATTTTAATTAAAGAAGTATAAAATTTTGAAAACTTTATTAAAAGTATGCATAATACTGAAAACCATTCAATATGAAAAAAATAACTCGAATCTTCAAATCTTGATAATCAGTAATGAAAAAAAAGTATGAAGGTAATATTTTAAAATAAAATACACTTAAAATAATTTAAAAAATAGATTGAAAATAGAAAATGCTAAATGACATAAAAATGTGCATCATTGAAAAAATAATTCTCTGAATTTTAAAATTATGTAAAAATTGTTTTGGTACTGTAATATTTTCGAAAGCTCTAGCGAGAGAAAAAACTCAGAAATTCATTTCGTTTTGTATTTTTAATTATTGAATAAATTTTATAATGGCTGATGAATGAATTGCAATGAATGTCTTAATACCTGATGCTTGCAGCTAATGTCTTTCTTTTACGATAATGACATTATGCCTTCTTTCATACAGTATCACCATAATATACATAATTCATCTTGAATAGTATTTCGGCCTCACTTTTCGGTTCTTACCTTCGAGCAATGAGAAATTTTTGTCCCACTGCAGTCTGTTGTGTATTGATGTGAATAAATTTGGTCTCCTCAGACACATCGACTGTGTGAACCTAAACAGAATTCAGCATCACTGCACTGAGATGATACGCACTTGTAATATGGAACAGATGACGAAAGCTTAACCAAATGACACGTACTTACTTATCGACGGGCAGCTGAATTCAGAATGGAGTATTGTTTTAAGAAAGGAAAATTGTGAAATCCAGATACTTTCCGCTACAATATGATTGTACAAAATTGACAATTCGTTTTGAGATTCGCAAATTTAATAACTGGGTATAATGAAGTTATAAATTTACCTAATTAAATTCCATTTTTTAGAATTCTTCTGGATTTTTTCATTACTTTAATAATTCTAAATAAAATCGATTGATTGAGGCAATTAAATTTTTTTTATCATTTTTCTCTTCCATTGTGCAATTATTTCTGTTGAATAAAACTTTTTAACTTATTTTCATGCACATTCGTCATGTTCCAGGTTTCAGTATTAGAATTTCCTTCAAATTGAACAGTTTTTAATGAACAAATCATTTTATCAAATTTAGGAATTATCAGAGTATTTTGAAGAATTTCAAACAAATAATTATCCATTTTAAATAACTTTATACTTTTAAATTCTATAAATATATTTTGATAGAAGTTTACGCTTTACATTTTCCTCTTTCTTATTTTTAAAATACTGAAAATTATGCAAAATATTATGATAAGTAGAATATTTTATACACTTAGAATTAATTATAAAACTTAATAAATGTGTAACAAATCTTTATATTAATTCATTTAAAAGAGATTTGTTAAGACTTTACTGTTTTATTTCATTCTTGTTCATTTACCTTTTTCTTTCAAGTATTGCGCTATATGCAAGAATGTAAAAACTTAAAATATTTTATTTCAAAATGCTACCATGAGATGTTAACAAGATTAATTCATTTCTAACCATTTATATAATTTCTAGCGGTGCTACCAAGGCGATTGTCTCACTGAAGTGCCAAACCGTTGCCAAAATTATTATGGAAGTAATTATCTTGGACTTTTGGTGAGTGAAAAAGAAAACGATAAAATAAAACGAGACTTGTCTCATTACAGCAGATAATTATTTTTTCATCATTCCTAAAACTCATTTGTTCATCAGTATTTGCTTATTTTCGTTAATGCTTTCTTTTAAAAATGATAGTTGAAAAAAATTCTAAATATATTTAAAGATAATTACTATAAAAACTGAATAAAATATGTAAAAAAAGTTATCTATTGAATATTTTCAAAAGTCCGAAAACTTTTTAACTCTCTACAAAAAAAAAAAAAAAAAAAAAAAAAAAAAAAAATTGAATTAGAACATTATTTTTAACATGTAATTAAATTACTATGATGAAAGTGTTTGATTAAATGTTTTGCTATGTTTCAAATTATTTCCGAATTATTTGAATATCAGTGTAAAATATTCACATTTTTTTCAGGAATTTCGTAATTTCTTTAAATTTTAAACAATATCTTTTACAAAGGATTATTATACAACAGAAAATTCAATTCATTCTTCATTAAAAAATAAAATAATAGGTATGTAAATCAAAAATTTTGGAAATTCGAAACAAATATTTTGAAAACATTTTTAGCTATCGTGATTCTGAAATGAAAATCTGTTACAAAATTACATTTTCAAAAAAAAAAAAAATAAATAAATGAAAATAAAGTTTTTATTTAACCTAGTAAGAAAAAATATCTCTAATGATTTTCAATTATAGAGATGTGTATTTTTCCCTTTTGGTTTTTCATTATAATTTAAATTTTTTAACCTTAATGATTGGACATTTTTTTCTTTGATGTTTTCTTGATAATTATCGTTTGTTATTATATATCAATATTTCAGCAATCATGGATTAATTTGAATATTTCTTCAATCAGCTGAATATGAAATGCATGTTAACTGACCTTAAAATAATTTTCTAGATTAAAAAAATTGAAAAGATAATTAAACTTATTCATGAGTTTCTTATCAATATCATGGTGGAAAGGAAAAGTCAGTGAATGGCGATTTTTAAATAATTCAGAAATTTGAAATAATGCACCAAAGAATTTAGAAATACGTTGCGAGTGGATTCCATTCTAATTTCTTGTGTATGTTGAATGCCATGAAATAAATATTCATCGATTGAAAATTTATATTAAAAATATTGAAAATTGCTTCATTGCCGTATCTTTAAAATTTCATTTTCAGCTATTAAATTTCATACAAGGGTTTTTAATAAACTTTCAGAACATCGTAGGAAGAAAGTACAAATAATTTTGGGAAAAATTAAAATAATAGGTTTTTTTGAATTGGACAATAAAAAAAAGTCGTAATTTTAGGTTACAAATGAGTTTCGAATGGAAGCAAATAGGTATTTAAATTTTAGAAGTTTCAAGATTAATAAAAGATAATAAGAAAATCTTTTTTGAAATTTAAAATATGTTTCGAAATACTAACAAATATTAAGAAATTTCGGTATACATTTTTTTAAAATTAGATATTTTTGAAGTTGAAACTTTAAGAAACTGCTTTTAAATTATAATATAACATTTATTCTTATACTTATTTTCAAATGAATGAATAAACACAACTTAGAATATTTCAAATCTCTCCTCCTTCAATTCTAATCTTCACGTGATACTTTATCAATGGAAATATTTCCTAAATGATTGATAAGTTTTAGTTTGTACCTTAAAGACAATGAACGTGGAAAGAATAATCCTATGACGTTATCCGAAATTTGTGAGACTTCTATATTTTATTTCCTCTAAAAGTCTTTAAAATATTCATTTCTCTTTTAGGGCTTTATGAGAGTAATTAACAGCTAAACAGCTAAAATATTATTAAAAAATATCTTAAAAATGAAGATAACTCAAAAATGAAATATGATATGTATTTGAAATTGATTTTAAATACATAAGCAGATTTGATCAATTCTCCTTGAAGCATTTTAAAGATTTAGTGAAGTCAGTGTTTGCAAATTCTGTTCTGTGCTATTTACATTTTGGGTATGAGAAAAGTCATCTTTATTTAAAATTCTATAAAATTTCAAAATATTTATAAAACTACCCTTTTTTATAAATATTTTTGTCAGGACAAAATTTCGCTGCCTTTTCTCAATAGACGACATTTTGAAAAAAACATCACTTTTCGCTGGTACAAATTTATAATTCGTTTTCAAAATGGCACAAGCTACAAACTGTACACAGTTTCTCATTTTCTCTATTCTTTCAGAATCCGAGCAATCCTTGCGTCTATTACTGCTTAAACGTCTATTCACCTTGCATAATTTATGAAGAAAATGTTGCCAACGGCGGAAGGTGTTACACATACTCAAACACTGCAGGGGTAAGTGAATCAACTAGTTTGATCTTTTTCATCGTTTTACAAATGGCGAAAATAATAGCCGTAACCATTTAAAACGTAAAGAAAATTATTCAAAATACATTATGCCAATTTTCGGAAGGAGTAGAAAATATAAAACCTCATGTAAATCTGATCTGAAACGCCAACCAGATGAGATAGAGGACATATGAAGATTCAGAAATTATGAGTTAAGAACGGGTAAAAATAATTTATTTGGCTTCCAGTTGAATCGTACTTACTCGAATAATTTCATCCAGAGACACGCAGGCTTCGCAATTGTGATCCATATCCTGGTGAATTCTTTTCAAATAAAATTGGTTACCATAAATGAGATAAATTATTCTGTTTCTGAGCCATCGCGTTTACTTTCATGAGGAAGGATAAACTGAAGAACTGTTGACCCAAGTGGGGTTTGATTGAAAATGTTATATGTATCTTCAATTTAGAAGTTAAAACTGTATATTAAATTTTATTTATGTAACTAGGTAGCATTTTTTATTTGTCCTCTTCATTTACACTCGGATACATAGACAAATTTCCTTTTCATGTACTTTGTTCAAAATTTGAAAGAAATCTACTAATTTGGTATAATGTTCACTTTACAAATTTCATCTCTCTAGCTCAATGAATTTCTTAGTTATCATTTTTATAGAAAGACAAACACAATTCCAAAAATATTTTTTTAGAATCGGAGAGATCTAAAAGGGAGTAATTTTTTCTTTTTTTTTTCACTACGACTGCAAAAATTTTCCATTTCATGTTTCTTATATGAGAAAGTATGAAAGAATCAGTAATTTATTTTTAGGTTTTTGTGTATCTCATCTTAATTGTGTTGTCTTTTATAATTAGCGGAAAATTTTATTAAGTGTTCGGTATTTTTTTAAAAAAAATATTATATATTTTCATTGAATACTTCATTTTCTTATAGAAATTATCGATTTTTATTTTATAGAATTGCTTCAAAGGAAGATGTGTAGAAGGTAAGCAGTTGCTTATAAATTTATTTTTGATTATTATCAATTTAATTCATTTGTAAGCGAAATAACCCGCACACAATGACAGTAAGGCAGTTAAAAAGCGGAGTAACACGTTCTTCGCCTAACGTTTTATTTTGATAAGTTTCTTATTGTGAAAACTAATCTTTTTTTTCTCTCTTTAAAACGATTTGGGGAAAATTTTAAATGTATGGGAAATTAAATAAAATTACAAGAATGAGAAATTTTTGTAACTTTAAATTGTCTCTAGAAAACTGAATTATGTAGAGTAGTACTTTAAACATTTTTTAAATATTTTTTTCTATGTAGGCTTTAGTTTGCGATAAAATCCATTTTAATGCAAGCAGATGAAATGTATCTACTCTAATGTCTAATGAAAATATGAAAAAAATATGGATTATTTGACTGAAAAGTGATGTGAAGCAAAGCCTTATAATTGTTTATCAAATAATTTGTTCGAACTTATGTAAATTGACTCACAAAGGGAAAGATACAAAACGGCACTGTGGGTATAAATGAAGACTTTATTCAAAGTACACACCATAGGCTTGAGCAAAGTAATCCCATTGATTATCGAGTCCAAGGATTATTTGTTCCCAGAATTCCTGTAACCGTGACGAGATCCAGTCCTTCACAGCGTCCTCGAGTTTAACGTCCGAGTGAAGCGCTTCCCTTTCAGATGTTTTTTCAGGGAACCAAACACATGAAAATCACAGGACGACATGTACGGGCTGTAGGGCGGATGGTCAAGCTCCCACTTGAACTTGGCCAGTTCCGTGTGTGTATCCCTAGTCATGGGGCGAATGTTATCATGGAGCAGAACCACACCCTCAGAGAGTAGTCCCGGTCTTTTGTTCTTGATGGACCAGCGTAGTCTTCGGAGTGTCTCACAGTACACATCGGAGTTAATGTGAACACCATCCTGTCTTCACATGCACTGCCACGTCAATTGGACGGAGCTCAATATAAGAACCTCTGCTCTCTTCTGAACATGCGGGCACCCCCGCACGCTCCGATTTACCCCAGGGGACTCCAATCGCATCCCTAGATGTCTCGCTACTTTCTAACATAGCGGCATAGGCAAATATGTTGACGGTTGCGTTAGTTACGACGCTTCGTACCTTTTCATTTGAACGCCCCTTATTTTACGTAGTTTTCAAATTAGGCTGTATTTCTGACCAATATTTAAACACTGAAGTACAACTAATGAATCACATGAAATGTTCAAATATTTTTTTTTTCTCATTATGAAGAATCAAAACAACTACATGAAATCGTTTTTAATGTACAGATTGCTTTCGTTGTTGTTCAGGAACTGAAATACAATCGCAGAACAACATGCGGAGCCGCCCAGCTGTACTCTGCTACCATTCTTTATATATGAAAACTAAAAACATCATTTTTAATATCATTTTAAAGCTAGTAACATATGTTAAAGACATTGTACCTAAAATGTTCATAGTACATTTTCTTCATATTTAAAAATTGACAAATTCTGAAATTTTCAAAAAAACATATATAATAATTTTATAAACCTGAAACTTGATACATAATAATCAGACTAGAACAAGAAAAAAGGCATTGTAAGAATTGCTAAAGCAAAAAATGATCAGATTTATTAAATTATTAAGTAATTTAAAATGTCGCTTTATTTAAAGCATAGATGTTCAGATTAAAATATGTTATAAAAAATATTCTGTTAAAAAATGTTTAGTTGTTGTAACAAGTTAATCCTTTTCAAGCATTAAAAATAATCTGAAATCGTGTTTAAGTACTTAACTTGAATAAATCCGAAGTGAGTTTTGAGATTTTTATCATTATATTTGAAAATTCCTTCCTTAACATACAATATTTAATATCATTTATTTTGCTGTTTTATTTTCTGTGGATTTAACATTTAAGGCATTCTACATTTCTTTTTCAGTTTTTAATTGAAAATTTTAACTACATTATATATTGAAAGGTTTTTAAGAGAATAAAATCATATAAAATAAGCAAGACAATGATTTTCAAATGTCCTCTTGTTCTATTACTTATTTTGAAAACGAAGCAATGCATTTTGATTCAAGCAAGTTTCTTAAAAATCATTCAATTTTTTTAAAATAATTTTTAAAGAATTTCAAGAACAAAATGCATTTGATTGTAAATTAAAATTAGTTTCATTTAATATTCCAGTAATAAAATTTAAAAATTAATTTTTTTATAAAAGCTGAGTTTATAATTTTTGAATATTTCAGTACAAATTCTTTTAATTATCGGAATATTAATCAGCAATTTTTTTAATTCATTACATAATTCGATAAATACTAGAATTTAGATACATTTTTCAAGTACAAGTTACATAAAAATACTTTTTAATAATAAAATAAATTAAAATTAAATAAAATTAATAAAATAAAAATAATAAATTATTTTCTCAATACTGAAATGTACTTAATTTCAAATGAAGCATTTTACATCAAATCTTCTAATTCAATAAAAACTTACGATGTAAATTTTTCGATCCCAATATTATGCAATATAAATTACATCTGGTCAGAATGTAATAATCAGTAGAATATACAATTTATTTTTTCTCGTAAATAATTAGAATAAAATATACTGTATGATATTTCTGATTACACATTTCTAAGACATCATTAAAATGAATAAATAACGTGGAAATTCACACTAGAGATAACAAAATATCTTTTAATAACAACAGACACTTAATAACACAGAAGTAACCTCAAAAATGCAAAGTTTTAAGAATCATATTAAGTTTTTTTTAAATAAATATTAAGCTACAAAGAAACTTAATGAGACAGTTAAAAAATTATAATGTTTGAACCTCACTGCGATTTTTAGTGCAACAAAAACAATTTTGAAAATGCAAGAAGTAATGGATAAGGTATGATAATTCGATTGCGATAGCATGGGATAAAATATTTATTCTTTAATGAGCATCATTACATTTTATTTTATATTCGCTTAAATGAATCAATTATATGCGTAAAACATAGAAATGTGAAACTGATTTATTAATTAATTCTTTATGGTGCAATTGAATTGTCCATACTAAAATTTCATAAATATAAAGCTCTCAAAAATATATACTCACTTCGAATAATTTCTGCACCATAAATCAAGTGATTTAATAAAAATGCAAAATTTCTCTTCCATGATTTCATGT
Organism: Argiope bruennichi; assembly: GCF_947563725.1. Classification (NCBI taxonomy): domain Eukaryota; kingdom Metazoa; phylum Arthropoda; class Arachnida; order Araneae; family Araneidae; genus Argiope; species Argiope bruennichi. The sequence goes on along the minus strand of NC_079153.1, from coordinate 113,497,708 downwards.
AAATGGAGTTTATCAGCAACAACTTGATAAAAGTATTGCTGATAAATGCGGCAGATTGAATTGGAAATATAATTTCGATATCATTTGGTATTTGGTCGCAATCCCAATGGTTGGTGTCACCTATTTTTGAATTATAAATATTAAGTTCCTTGTATCTTCGTAAAAAGAAGTGGCTTTTGACCAACTTTTTTTTTTTGAATTCTGTAGCAGTAATGAAATGGATGTTTTAGGGGATGAATCATTGACCTCTCCCGTTTTACCCTAATTCTGTCATCCCTGAAAGTCCATCCAGAGAGCTTTTCTATTAAATATAATTCAAATTTATTAATCATTCCAATGGCAAAAAGGTAGTAATTGATTTGAAACAAAAAAGCAGTCTCTAACTTCATTTTTATACTTTATAAAGATTAGATTCTGAGTTCATTTTTGGAGAACTATATGGATAAAGTTATTTGGCATGTACATATCCTTCTTCTGTATCATAACACCATTATTCCATTTTCTTATCCATCAGGACAATTGAAATTCATTAATTAGAATCTTTTATAAAATATTAATGTTTAGTTCGCAAGAGTTTAATATTATTTGTGAAATGAAACTGAAAACTGCTTAAAATTTCTGAACTAATGAATTTAAAATACGGAGTTTTCAAATTAATAACGACCAAATTAATAGCAGAACTCCTATAAAATTCTTTTTTTCGTTTAAATGTTATACCTACAGGAGGATTACCTTTTGGCAGAGCGGTCTACTACGATGAAGATAGGGGAGCTACGGCAGGTGGAGATAGCAGTGCGTCTGCAAGCTATGCAGCAACTACAGCAGGAGGTGTTAGAAGAGATGGAACGCGATATTTTGGAGGAAGTAAGAGCGGAGTTGACAGCGCAACTTCGTCAGGATTTGGAGTGGCAGATGCGTCGGGAGCTGGAGGTAGAGGTTACGGATCAGGGGCAGCAGCTGCATCAGCAGCAACAGCTGCTGCTGAAGGAGGAAGAGCAAACGCTGCATCAGGTGCAGCAGCTGCATCGGGAAGAGGGGGATCACTCGCCGCATCAGAATCAGCAGCTGCTGCAGAAGGAAGAAGAGCAAGCGCTGCATCAGGTGCAGCAGCTGCATCGGGAAGAGGGGGATCACTCGCCGCATCAGGATCAGCAGCTGCTGCAGAAGGAAGAAGAGCAAGCGCTGCATCAGGTGCAGCAGCTGCATCGGGAAGAGGGGGATCACTCGCCGCATCAGAATCAGCAGCAGCTGCATCGGGAAGAGGGGGATCACTCGCCGCATCAGGATCAGCAGCTGCTGCAGAAGGAAGAAGAGCAAGCGCTGCATCAGGATCAGCAGCTGCTGCAGAAGGAAGAAGAGCAAGCGCTGCATCAGGTGCAGCAGCTGCATCGGGAAGAGGGGGATCACTCGCCGCATCAGGATCAGCGGCTGCTGCAGAAGGAAGAAGAGCAAGCGCTGCATCAGGAGCAGCAGCTGCATCCGAAAGAGGAGGATCACTCGCCGCATCAGGAGCAGCAGCTGCTGCAGAAGGAAGAAGAGCAAGTGCTGCATCAGGAGCAGCAGCTGCATCCGAAAGAGGAGGATCACTCGCCGCATCAGGATCAGCAGCTGCTGCAGAAGGAAGAAGAGCAAGCGCTGCATCAGGAGCAGCAGCTGCATCCGAAAGAGGAGCAAGCGCTGCATCAGGAGCAGCAGCTGCATCCGAAAGAGGAGGATCACTCGCCGCATCAGGAGCAGCAGCTGCTGCAGAAGGAAGAAGAGCAAGTGCTGCATCAGGAGCAGCAGCTGCATCCGAAAGAGGAGGATCACTCGCCGCATCAGAATCAGCAGCTGCTGCAGAAGGAAGAAGAGCAAGCGCTGCATCAGGAGCAGCAGCTGCATCCGAAAGAGGAGGATCACTCGCCGCATCAGAATCAGCAGCTGCTGCAGAAGGAAGAAGAGCAAGCGCTGCATCAGGAGCAGCAGCTGCATCCGAAAGAGGAGGATCACTCGCCGCATCAGGAGCAGCAGCTGCTGCAGAAGGAAGAAGAGCAAGTGCTGCATCAGGAGCAGCAGCTGCATCCGAAAGAGGAAGATCACTCGCCGCATCAGAATCAGCAGCTGCTGCAGAAGGAAGAAGAGCAAGCGCTGCATCAGGAGCAGCAGCTGCATCCGAAAGAGGAGGATCACTCGCCGCATCAGAATCAGCAGCTGCTGCAGAAGGAAGAAGAGCAAGCGCTGCATCAGGAGCAGCAGCTGCATCCGAAAGAGGAGGATCACTCGCCGCATCAGAATCAGCAGCTGCTGCAGAAGGAAGAAGAGCAAGCGCTGCATCAGGAGCAGCAGCTGCATCCGAAAGAGGAGGATCACTCGCCGCATCAGGAGCAGCAGCTGCTGAAGAAGGAAGAAGAGCAAGTGCTGCATCAGGTGCAGCAGCTGCATCGGGAAGAGGGGGATCACTCGCCGCATCAGGATCAGCAGCTGCTGCAGAAGGAAGAAGAGCAAGCGCTGCATCAGGAGCAGCAGCTGCATCCGAAAGAGGAGGATCACTCGCCGCATCAGGAGGAGCAGCTGCTGCAGAAGGAAGAAGAGCAAGTGCTGCATCAGAAGCAGCAGCTGCATCCGAAAGAGGAGGATCACTCGCCGCGTCAGAATCAGCAGCTGCTGCAGAAGGAAGAAGAGCAAGCGCTGCATCAGGAGCAGCAGCTGCATCCGAAAGAGGAGGATCACTCGCCGCATCAGGAGCAGCAGCTGCTGCAGAAGGAAGAAGAGCAAGTGCTGCATCAGGAGCAGCAGCTGCATCGGGAAGAGGGGGATCACTCGCCGCATCAGGATCAGCAGCAGCTGCAGAAGGAAGAAGAGCAAGCGCTGCATCCGGAGCAGCAGCTGCATCAGAAAGAGGAGGATCACTCGCCGCATCAGGAGCAGGTGCAGGTGAAAATTCGTACGGAACAACCTTTGGATCAGGATCTGGGGCAGGAAGAGGAGGAGGGAGTGCAGCAGCTTTTGGATATGAATCAGGAGAAGGAACCGTTTACGGATCAAGAGTCGGAACATCAAGAAGCGGAATTACAGGAGGATCAAATGTCGTCTACAGTTACAACGACGCCGGTAATTCTGCCTTCTCAGACAGTTACGCAAGCAACGGAGGTACGGGAGACAACTACTTCTACGAGACTCGTGATTACTCAGCTGACACAGGAGAAAGAAGAGCAAGCAGTTACTCACAAAGCAGTAACTTTAACAACGATTATGGAGGATCTTTGAATGGCCCGATATATTCTAGTTATATAGATCCATCAGCTGGTGACTATGATTACGAAATGTATTGGGGATCAACTGGAACTGCTGAAAGGGCTGGAAGAAATTCTGGGGCAGTATCTGGAGCGGCAGCAAGATCGATCTACAGTGATGTACCAGGTGAGGGAAGGGGAGCCGCAGCGGACGCAGGATCATTTAGTTTTAATGGGTAGTGGTATCACAGCAAGGCATATTGTCTAATCGTTCCTGTTCATAAATGAAATTCTTTGAAAATTTGTCATTTATTATTATTTCAATTTTTTCTCTCTATTTTAATGCCTGTAAAATCAATTCGCAATTTAAATTTGATTCAGAATGGACTGAGATTCATGCATGAAAGTGAAAATTCATTCAAAACAACGTGCAAATTATAAAGAAATGATTTTTTTAATGCAACACATTTAATGTTAATTTTTACAGCAATCATAATAAATATACTTTGAAAAATTTCGGCCTCTGTCTTTTTATCTTAATTTCGATAACTTTTCTACAAACTCTACATCTGTATATTAGTAATTATGAATCTGCATCTGATATCCGATCATTGTTTCCAGTTTCCCATTGTCTCTCTCTAAAATAAAAATTTAAAAAAACTATTATCCAAAGTGCTGTTTTTCATTAGAAGTATTTAATTCTTATTTCTAATTCTTAATCAACACTTTGACATACAGAACTTCTCACATTTATACACCGAACTCTTAAAATATAGGGGTGTGTTTAATTCAAAATATTTAATCGATAAAAGAAATTGTTACCTCTAATTCACATTATTATAATGGGTTTTTAAATATCTAATTTTAAACTGTAAAAATCTATCTATCTATCTATCTATCTATATATATATATATATATATATATATATATATATATATATATATATATATATATATATATATATATATATATATATATATATATATATATATATATATATATATATATATATATATATATATATATATATATATATATATATATTCATGGAATAAAAAAGAATTCATAATAAATTATTGAGGTGTTAAAAAACTGTCATTTAATATATGACTATACGTTTGCTCGCATATCCGCTGAAAATTTTTATTTATTTTTAAAAAAAATCTTGGGTACGTTTACACGTTATCCTTGGTTTTACATGGTATCATTTCTTATTTTTTCCCAATATTATATGACATGTATTTACAAAATTAAATGCATTCTATAAGCTCGTCGTGTGTATGATAATTAAATTAGAAACTTCAATAGTACCTTCGTCTTTCAAGTGTTTCAATTTTTGCTACTTATCGGATTTTAAAGTACGTAATTTCACATTAAAAATTCAATTAATGTTTTTTTAGCAATTTTCTGTTTTACATTTTACAAAAATATCTACATATTATTAGAAGCTTCATTTTCTAAATTATTTTCTAATTCCAGTGCAGGTAAAAAAATGTTTGGATCAAAATATCTCTAGTCTAAAATTTTCTGAACATCACAAGAAATTTGCAGATTAATGTATGAATTTAAAATGTAAGCAAAATTCATTTCAATGAAAAAATTTTGTGTTTACCAGATTTTTTTAATTTGCCCTTTGAAACCTTAATTTTGAAATTCACTTTAATTGATATTGGAAGATATTTTTAAGTCAGTATAGTCCATCAAAAGAATATCCGAAGATTGCTCGCGACTCAGGATCTAACAGCCGAACATTAAAACCAAAACTTTCCGTCTTCTTTAAAAAATAAAGATAGTCAAAAAATATATGTAATTTTTGTTTCTAAAAAGTTTCGTCTTTATATCAAATCTCATATTAAATCATTTTATCAAATAGCAAGAATCTTTTTAAAATGTAAATATTATATAAAAGTAATGTTTGAAATGACATTTTTAACAAGAGATTGACGAATTATTAACAACTAAAACTAATATTTAAGGTAATAAATACTAAATTAAGGTTCCATTTCTTTATATCCCTACATGAAATGCATCTATTACAGCAATTCCTAATTGATATTAAATTGCCAAATAGCATTCACTTTTTAAATTTAAAGCAACATTTAAGAATTTTAATTAATTATTAAATTTATATCTTATATATTAAAGAATATACACCACTTTTGGCACACACCTAATCAATATCAGAATATTATTGAATACAATACATGAAAATAGTCATACCAAACGAAAAAAATAGCAAATGCCATATCACTGTTGAAAAATAGCAGCTATTTCTGCTAACTAATTCCATAAATGTAGGGTATAATTCTAAAACTCCAGTAAAATGAAACAGGAAATAAAGTAGATCTTATCTGAATACTACTTCAGGATAATAATATTTTTTAAACAATAATTAAATGATATAATCTTCTTTTTCAAAAATAGGAGATCGGAGAAGAATCGAATAACAGATTTGATTTTGCTAGGATTTGAATGAAATTACTATTACGGATACTGAGCTGATGGAGTTGCAGGAAATTGTAAAAATAATCAATGATTAAAAAATAAAATTAACATGGTTAAAGAAGAGATGATGAATACAATAATTGTAAAATTATAACTAAATGTAAATATAAATTTTTAAAATAATAAATTGCAATTATATTTTAAATAATGTAGTCCATAGAAATGAAATAGAAATTTAAAGATTCACAATTGCATTTTTTAGTTTTGATTCTAACTTCCAAAAAAACAAATCGATGTAAATGTCGCATCAAATGTTTTCTTAATTAGTATTATTTTTTTATAAAAAATATATTTTATAGATGGCGAAGTTTTTTTAAAAGAAATATTTGTCATTTTTATAAAAACTACAAAAAGAAATAGTGATAAAAATATATTGAAAGAAGTTGAAGAAAGAATGATCTCACAAATCATTTTCAGCTAAGTTCATCTGCGAAAATAAATAACGTCAAAACGGTTTTAAATTATCTGAATAGATCATAAAACAACCTTTTAACATTGATGACTTCCTTGGATAATCAAATATAACATAGAAATTTACTATTTTTGTCTTTTATCGTAATCTATATTACTATTATAAATGTGAAAGTTTGGATGGATGGATGTTTATTAGTCAATCACGCCAGAACGGCTGAACAGAATTGGATGAAATTTAGCTGGGAGATAGATTATAGTCTGGAATAGGACATAGGCTACTATTTGTTCCGTTTAATTGAGTGGTTAATTGTTTATTAATTAAAAACTAACTTTCCCGCCAAAAATCGCCAAATAAGTAAAGCTTCAGTTTTTTTTTTTTTTTTCCCACGCCAATGAGATTAGGATTAACATGATTTTGACTATTATTTCAAAAGATTCTGTTTATTTTCTTAGTGTTCGATACATTTAAAATTAAACATTGTTAATGAATCGATCTTTCGGATTCATTCTGAAGTACTTTTGAATTAAAATAAAACAGAATAAAAAAATTAATCATCTATATTGTGTTACCCCAACTGGCGTAAAAAATTCGTACATTTGTGTTGCCCCAATTGGTGTTGAAAATTCAAGCATGCGCAGCCATTATTGCTATAAATTTCAATTTATTTCCACGTGTACGAAGTCGCGGGTAAAAGCTAGTAATACATAAAACGGATATACCAAACTCATAAAGCAAATTCTTGGATTTATAAAGAATAATTTAATGTACCTTCAAATAAGTTTGAAGAAAAACATTATATATGTTAACATTAGGATCCTAATATTTTACATGAAGTAACATAACAAATAAGTTACATTATTATAAAAAAAGAAAAAAATTTCCCACGATTGGAATTTTGTAAATATTAAAAAATGTAAAGTCAAATTAAGAATGAAGAAAGAATTATAATTTTTGTTTTATTTTATAATAATGCAAAAATTCCCTGACATGCCGACCTTGGCGACCAAAGTTGGTGCCTTGGCGACAAATGTTGGCGACCTTGGCGACTAAAGGAATCTTCTAGAAGACTCCAGATGGTACCAACATTATATCACCGAGACCAGTTTTTCCTTGAAACTTGGAAAAAGTTCTGGGACTTCCCCGAGATTACGCCACTTCCTGTAAGTGACATCACTTCCTGTGGGAAGACTATAAAAAAAAACAAGCACTCAAGAACGGGAGAGATTATAAGTTAAGAAAATTAGTTAAAACCTATCCCAATCTTTTCACAGCACAAAAGCAACTAAAATATACAAACTCAATAGAAGATAAACTGCAATTATTAATGATGGCTTTTGAAAGCCCTGAAACTCATACAACTACCTAACTTAGTTCAATCTAAATAGTATAAGCATTGTGTACTGGAACGCAAACGGGATCAAGAATAAAATAAACGAATTCAGACTGTTTGTAAATAAATATAGCACCGATATTATCCTAATTCAGAAAACACACCCGAGACCACAAAAGAAAATCTTTCTAGCAAATTACATGGCTTACTATAGTTACCGCCAAATTACAAACCCCAACCAAAACGCAGCAGGGGGAACAGCTATTCTAATTAAAAATTATATCCCCCACTATGAATTAATTACCCCAACTCTTTATCATGTAGAAGCTACAGTAATAGTAATTAATTTTAAAAATAAAGAACCTATAATGCTAACCTCCATTTACATTCCCTCCAAGTCCGACACTTCCCTCTTTACATTTGACATTGAAACACTAATACAAACTAGCCCCAATCAAATAATAGCAGGAGATTTTAATGCTCATCACAAAAATTGGGGTTGTCAATATAATTCAGCCAGAAGAATTTCTCTCAACACCTTTTGCAATAGAGCTGGCATAGATGTTATTGCACCCACAAGATTTGGTATTTACTCTGCAAGTATAATAGACCTCACCCTTGTTAAAGACTTCATTTATCCGTATGAAATAATCTCCATCCCAGAATTAAGCTCTGACCACAATCCCATATTATTAAATTTCTTTATTAAATACGCCCCACCAGACAACACAGGCAAAATTAAAACCAATTGGACCCTATTTAAAAACAACCTAGCTAAAACTAAAAATCTTAATTTTATAAATATTGACACAGAAAACAAAATAGAAAACGCAGTTAATACATTGGAACAACTAATTAACCAAAATAAGATAACCGCATCTAAACCCATCACTCCAACCAAATTATACTTTGACTCAAAAATTAAGAATCTGAATAAAGAACGTAATTATGCTAGAAAGATGTTTCAACAAACTAGGGACCCAGCCTTCAAGAAAATCACAAATAAACTAAATAAAGAAATTGCTAAACTAAACAAAACAATTAAACAAAATAATTTCATAGAAAAAATAGTTAATGCCAATACAGAAGACAACACTATATGGGAGCTAGTGAAACCATTTAAAAAGAAATACAAAAACATTCCTCCACTAACAGAACACCTATACACTTGCACTTACAGATGAAGACAAAGCAGAATGCATAGCCACTAGCTTAGAAAAACAATTCCAAAACAATGACACAATTGACATAGAAACGGATAACATGGTTAATGAAACAGTAGCCCAATTCAAATTCTATAAAAATACCCTCAAAGAAATCAAAACACCTCCCAACCCTAGTGAAATTAAAATAGAAATTAAAAAACTTAAAACAAATAAATGCCCCGGTCATGATGGAATAAATAATAAAATGCTTAAAAATCTCCCAGACAACATTATCTTCAAAATTACAATACTAATTTGCAAAATCTTAATTATTGGATATTTCCCCAAAAGATGGAAAACAGCAACTGTTGTGCCGATGCACAAACCCGGTAAAGACCCACCCAACCCCACAAATTACAGACCCATCTCCCTACTACCATCAATAAGCCAACTAACAGAACACATAATACTTAAAAGACTAAACACTTTCCTAGAAGAAAATAAAATTCTCATACCCGAACAATTTGGCTTCAGGAAAAATCTGTCTACAACACATCAACTTACCGTATTCATCGAAGAAGCTTTCCATAATAAAGAAAAATCAGCAGTAGTGTTCCTAGACATAAAAAAAGCATTCGATAGAGTTTGGCAACATGGTTTAATCTATAAATTAATTAATTACAACACCCCCAACTACCTAATTCAAATAATTTATTCTTATCGCTTAAACCGTAAATTTAAAATTAAAGTCAAAAATGCTATTTCCTCAGAAAAAATTATACAAGCTGGTGTAGCCCAAGGCTCTAAAATTGGCCCAGTTTTATTTTCCATCTTTATTAACGACATTCCCAAACAGTCAAATACCATGTTATGCATCTTCGCGGACGACACAGCAATACTTGCAAAAAATAAAAACCCCAACTACATACAAATAGCACTAAACAGACATCTCAAAAAAATTGAAGGCTGGTTTGAAAAATGGAAAATTACAATTAATGTCATGAAAACAGAAGCTATTATTTTTCACAAATCACCTGTAAATAAATCTTACCCCCAATCTAAAAATTAACGACAAAATTATCCCGTGGTCTCAAAAATTGCAAATACCTCGGAGTAATTATAGACAGGAAATTAACATGGAAACCCCACTTTATCTACATCAAAAATAAATTCTGTGAACTAGCGCGAAAATTCTACCTCCTAATATCATGGAATTCCAAAAGGAATAGGGAAAGTAAATTACTTATTACGCATTGTTGGGGTATGCTGCCAAAAGTAACTTCAAACTTTTAGATCAACATAAAAATGAAATTATAAAAAATATCTGTAAAGCACCCAGATTCTTCTCCACCTCTGAAATTTATAAAGCAATGAATATCCCCCACTCAAAAAATTCGTTCAAAAAATAGCCACTAACTTTTATAATATAACCTTGCAAATATAGATAACGAAGCAAAAGAACTAATCCCTAAATATGAGCCCAATCCACTAACTAAAAGACCTAAAAACGTACTCCTGTAAACCCATAACCCTTTCGCTAACAATCCTAACCCTTTAACATCACCATGTACAAATTAATGTAAACAGACAATGCCCACGGCGCCATCTAGTGCTATAAAAATAACCCTGTAAATCACCCTACACTAGATTCATATCGCAAAGTCCCGTTTACCTTTGGCAGCATACCCACTCACCCACTCCACCAGTAACAACCAATAGTATTCCGCCATTCAATAATCCTCCTCATCCCAGCCAATTACAAAGCTGGCTTCACCCAGAAACACAACTAATGAAAATTCCCCATTAACCCAACAAACTCATGGCAATATAATAAAAGTAAAACTCTATCAGTCACATCAATAAGGGGATAGTCCTTCTCCAAGGACGGGAGCCCCGACAAGCATATCATCGAAGTCGAAGTCGACCGGGGGAGATTAGAAGATTTGATAGCAGGCAAGCTGTTGAACTAGCGATTAAATGCTCTGCATTATTACGATTGATTGGCAGTATTTGTAGAAAATTTTTGTAACAATATATATATAAAAGCGAGTTCTGATTTCTCTGTACGATAGGGCAATGGTGATGTGATTGTGTTCCGTTAACAGGGCCGTGCCTTTTAATAGCAATCACTGGTCCATGCACCAGTGATTGTTATTTTGAAATTGATCTTAGTACCCTTGTTATTATTAGCGACGATCTGTCATTCAGATATCACTGACGTCCAAAATGCCAGAAAAGGAGTTGTGAGTTTTATGTGCCTGGAGATTATTAAAGAAGAAAATACGGAAATTTCATTTCCATAAAAAAAAAGAATACCATGTGCATCTATTATATAGATCTTTAACAATCTACTTTCATATTTTACAATAAATAGATCGCTTCATATTTTACAATTAATAGCTAATAATCCTCGGGCTATATTTTTTCAAAATAAGGGATTTTTTTCTGTGAGGAGTCTGACATTAGTCCAACAGTATTGTCCCTTCGTGATCCGAAAATCCACTAAAATTAAGGCATAAGAGATACACCATTTTTAACAGAAATGAAACAAAACAAAAATTATTAAATAATACAATCACTAATTAAGCAAAAAATACAATAACATAAAATAAACTATATAAGAACACTCATAACCGATTATTAAAACAAAAAGGAAAGTACATACCAGCAGCTGGTAAAATTATTTTTCATAAAAAGTGCCCCATCTTGTTCATTTTGTTTCTACTTACGCCATTCAAGGTGATAAATAATTGGAGGGTCTTAGCGCCATCTATTGAGTTATTTAATATGCAACGGAAAGTCTATTTTTATTTTAGGCAAAGGATTCATACCGAATCATCTCTTTTTTTGTTAAAAAATCAATATTGCAGTAGTTTCTGGGAAATTCATTATTAGTTAAAATTTTAATGAGATTATTTGTTGCATCAATATAGGAAATTTTGTTATTATAAACAGTTTTTATGCTATTGAAATTGTGAGAAAACTAAATTTATGAAAATTTTAGAGTTTAGATTAGAATGGTAATTACAAAATTTTGTTATTTTAAAGTTGAAATCATCCCTTTTATCATATATAACAATTTATTGTTTTATCATTAGTTTGAATCCCTGTCTGAGGGTGGTCCTTCAGAAAGTCTTCAGGCAGGACTCTTATTTTATTTTATTAAATTTTGATTGAATTTTTTTAGGTTTAAGGTTTAAGGTTTGGTTATTTTTTAAGGTTTAAGTAGAATGCAGGTTTGAAGCAGTCAGTGAAGAGACTTTGTAGTTTTAATTTCGTTTTATTCTCTCTCGAGAGGAAAACATGATTATTTACAAAAAGGTGCGAGCAGAAGCAAAAAGGGGCGAAAAAATGATGACTTGTCTTATATAACATAGGATTTCTGGCCAGGCGCCAATTCAATACACGTGTGACCTTTGACAACTTTTGAAGTGTACAGAAGATATCACTTTCATTTGATATGTAGTACTGTGGCGCATTATTTTTACAAAGTTTACAAAGGGATTAATTAAACCGAAAGTGGAATTGGATCAAGAAATAAGAGTATATTTTAGAATGAAGTTACGATAGGCTATAAATTAAGATAAAGTATATATATATATTCAATTTTTACAAGACGCATGGTGGATAAAAATAACAAAATAAAGTCATTTGTGTTCATAGTAAAATAATTCTTATTTGGATTGACGCCATGAAGTTCCAAATTTATTTTATTTAACCTCAAATTTTGCTATTAATGCTAACGAATATTCATTCACTTGCTGTTTACCTCCAGTTTACATTGAAAATAAAAAGAAAAAGAAACCTATGGTAGGATTTCGGTCATTTTTGTTTTATATGAACGCTTACTACCTCTAGATATGTCATCCTCGGACACTAACCTTCCCTATTCTGTATTTACAAGTTTCAAATATACAAATTCACTGCATATTCTCAAAAGGAAAATATCGTTTTAGAGTCAACCAACGCTATTATCTCACCATTTGTTTTTTGTTGCAATTAAAAATAAAATCGCTTTACTTTTAAACAAAACGGTTTTTGTTAAAAAAAATTTCGATGTTCTCTAATTCCATATTTTGAGATGTTGCAATCGGGGATTTTTTGGTTTGTTTGTTTACCTCCTGATGAGCTTCAGTAGAAGTTGAGGATGTATTGCACTCGTACTCCCGGGGGTATGTAATAGATCAGTAAAGAAACACAAAAGTAACTGTCATGAAAGAGAAAAATGCACAGAAATTTATTAAAATGAAAAAAAAAGTGGCATAGAATACATTTTCAAGTTTATTTGAAAAGAAAAACTATTTTAATCCGAAATTCATCTAGATCCAATGAAAGAAGAGTTCCAAGATCTCAGCGCTAAAGCAATACAAATTTATTAAAATGAAAAAAAAAAAAAAAAAAAAAAAAAAACTGACTGAACAAGGCCGTGAACACTGGAACTGCTCAACCCTTTTTATTTTTAGAATCTCGACTGTGAGAGTTTTTACTTCTTAATATAGTGAAGAAAGCTAGTTATGCATTTTGGAAGCATCTTCCCTGCCTAATCTCAACTGAAACCGAAATAATCACATAACTAACCTTTTACTAATGTCACATAGCAAATTTCATTTGTTTGTCACTATGTTTTTAATTTACTGCATTGTATATACATGCGAATGTGCAGACCGACAGACGGTCAACAGATTGGAACAAACTGTGACACAGATCAATATTTTTGAACGAAAAACCATGCATCAAAATTCATTTAACTAGCTGCTTATGGTTTTCGGTTTTCATGCTCACTTGCTATGAAAAAAACAGTCAAACAAATTTCCTCAGAATTTTTTTCGTTCAAAATTTGATAGAAATGTAAAAATTTGGTAAAAAGATTACACGCGGAATTTCATCCATCCATCTCAAAGACTTTCTGTGAAGTTGGTTCAAAGAGAAATAGACATAGTTCCAATGATAAAATGAAGAAATTCCAAATGATGAATTCGAATTTCCTTGAAAATAGTAAAACTTTCTATCAGAACATTTCATTCTGAATCAATATATTTAAAAAACAATGATCCTGATTCCAGAGAAAAGAATGTGGCACAGTGTTCTGTTTACGAAGTTCAATAATTAAAACTGAGCAATAACAATGCGGCGGCTATGATTGGGTGTCGAAAGATTTTCCTTATATGTCTTTGCGATTCAAAAGTACAATGTATAATCCATAACATTTGCTTGGGTATTGCATCATAATACATAACCGATTTAGATTAAACCGTTAATATGAAAAAGAATAATAATTAAACAAACTTCTTTCAGAAAACATTTGCACACTTTTTTTTACCATCCAACAATTTATATTAATAATTATTCAGATATTAATGTTTCTAATAAAGAAAGAAAAACTTTTTAATCCATAAGGAAAACAGCAATTTGCAAAGATTTCACATACTTTTCTACCCATAAAATATTTTTATTTTTTTATTTTTTCATATATGAAATGTACAATATAAAAGTATTGTAATTCTTAAAAATTCGATCTCGAGATTTTGACTTACTGGCTCATTTCAATCATCAACAAATACGATGAAAAAATTATTGGAATTACGGATTGCAATATCGGACCAAAAGTTCAATACCGGTATTCGGTATTTATTAGATTTTAATACCGGGATACCGGTTTTAATACCGGTATTAGAAATTTTAGAAAAGGAAAGAAAACACTGAGGTTTCTTTGTTTTATTTGCCAGTTTTATTAGAGAGTGTAAATATCACAAAAAATAATTTTTAACTTATAAATTATAACAGTATATGAAGAATCACAAAAAAGTAAATGAACGTCTTATTTATTTAAATCACAAAAAAAATGTAAATATCACTATTCAGTCTGTGGTACTATTACAAATTTCTGAAATGTGATCTTCAAAAAAATAATGCATCAATAAAACTGTGATTAAGCCTGGAACGTAATTATGTGCAAAAATTACCAGCTGTCAAAAACGCTATTTCGGCATCTACGCTAGTTGGTAGTACTGTTAGCAATGCGCGATATACTTTTTTACCTCTAAATCCTTCATCTTCAAATAAATCGATTGCTCGTCGGATGGTTTCGGATATAGCTGATTTCTGTATTGTATTTTGGTTTGTTCACATTTTTTTTAAATTTTATTTATCTCGAATTCTAATTTTTGCTCAAGAGCAAATTCCTTTTCACTATCGACATTAGTATCATCATAATCTTCGATAACTGTACCGAATTCTTCTGAATGTGGATAGGTTTGTGGGTAAAAATTATTAAGAAAAATTATTATAAACTTCATTAGATTTGAATTGGTTAGTCTCTTTTCTTCTATTTCATTTTCATTTTAAAAATCATTATAACTATGTAAATACCGTAAGACATTCTGTATTACTATCTGTAATGTTTACGTCTCATACAACAGCGAGTCTTAATTGTTAAATGTAAACATCTCCTCCTTTCACCTTTCCTCTCACCCCTATTTTGTCGAATTAAACCCATCCTAACGCATGCTCAAAAGAGCGCAGGGTTTTACAATCCGTTGTCAAATAGTATTTTATCACTCCTCTTGATTGTACGATGCAACTTTGTATTCACACGTTAGTAAGACATAAAAATAAAAACGTATACAATTTTGCTATGTTGGCTATCCCTGAACATATAGTGGAGACAATTAAAAAAATTTCTAATAAATACCGAAAAACCGGTATTTAAACTTGTGAATACCGGTATTACAAAATTGTACAAATGGCTCAAAATACCGGTACTCGACATCCCGGTATTGCAATCCTTAATTGGAACTATATCTATTTGTCTATGAGTAAGGTAGCTCAAAAAATATTGAGGAAAAGCAATAAAATTTTGGAATACCATTTTAATAATAAATTTCTAAACAGGCTCCAAAATGTCTATGAAACTCGTCGAAGTGAAGTCTGTCTGTCTGTCCACATATATAAAAACACGATAGCTCAAAAATGAAATTGGTATACATATTTATTAATAATATTTTAGATGTACATTGAATTTTGTATTAAATAATACAAAGTGGCTCATCATTGATGGTCTCCGTATTGGCGCATATGTGAATCCGATAATTTAAAAATGAAGAAATTTGGATAATTAAATTTTAGCTTGTGGTCTTGTAACCGAAACCGTAGATCTGTGTCGGATTTTGGATTTTATCTTTGGAAAACAAATAGTTTAAAATGTATTCTTTATTTTTTCATTATATTAGTCAGCACAAAGGTGAAACTATTTGATAAAATTTGGCATACGGTTTTGTATCCAAAACAATAGATCTGTGTTGGATTTTGGATTTAATCTATGGAAAGCAAAGGGTTCAAAATGAGTACTCAATTTTTTTCTTTTTTCATTATATTACGCAGCACAATAAAAAAAAAGGCATGGATAAATAAAATGTGATTTTATTCTTGTATCCAAAACTATAGTTCTGTGTTGTATTTTGGATCTAATCAAAGGAAAACAAAAAGTTCAAAATTTATGCTTTACTTTTTTTAGCATACTGAGCGGCACAAAACGTGTTGTACTTCTTCACTTTACGGCGGGCAAAGAAGGAGCAACACTCACATTTGTGAACTGTTGCGACATTCGTTGATTTGTCAACTCACTCAGCATGCTATCCAATTCTCTCTATACCTTTAGAGAATGAAGACAAGTAAATGTATAGTAGAAAAGTAGGTGCTAAATTGTCTTAATATACACAGGTGATTTATAATTCAATCGTACGTCTCTAAATTATTTATTAAAGTTCATATATTTTATTTATCAAAATGTTAAATTTTCCTCTAATTATTGTTAAAATAATAATTTCAAAATAATTGGCAAAAATTGAGATAATCCGTGTGGAGATTTAAGTACCAAAATTGCTGTCAATTATTGAGATGTTGGCAGCATGTTCCTCATGATAAACCTAAATTTGATTTGAGATAGCTGATCAATTTTTCAGCTGTAGAACATAGTATTTCACTTAAATTAAATACTAATATTATATATTTTATTATTGAAATATAAGTACTGCTCTTCTTAAAGATCAGGTTGATTTTTCCTATCATATTTCTTGAGAAAAAGGACGAATTTATTTAAATTATCAAATAAAGATATTTATTCAAAAATATTTGCATTTGATTTTATACAAATATATATATATATATATATATATATATATATATATATATATATATATATATATATATTTATATATATATATATATATATATATATATATATATATATATATATATATATATATATATATATATATATATATATATATATATATATATATATATATATATATATATATATATATATATATATATATATATATATATATATATATATATATATATATATATATATGTATGTGTGTGTGTGTGTGTGTGTAGGTGTGTGTGCGTGCGTGTGTGTATATTTTTGCAGTTGCACTGCATGGAAGAAGCCGAATAAAAGAAACTTTTGAAATTTTAGAACTTTGCCTTATTCCATTCCGGGAGTTATTTGTACAAGAAGCGATGAAGTCCGTTTACATCGCGATACAAGAGCAGAAGACACCAAATTTTTCCCTTCAATGGTTTTAAAATTAGATTTTGATGAAGATTTCTTTGATATACGTAGACTTCGGATAGGGAAATCTAGGTATCTTTAAAAGAATATCGCACTAATTAAGTATTTTTGTCCTTTTACTTGGAGCGGGAGAATCTGCTGAATTCATCAATTTTACAGAGCGCTTGCAGAATTAATAAATAAAAAAGTAAGAATTGGATCAGGAAATGAGAACATTTTAGAATCAAATTAATATGGGCTAAATTAAGATAGAAATTAAGAAATTAATAAGGATTTAAATTAGATTTAGTGATTTCTTTATATATGTATGTTGATGCAACAAGACAAATAATCTGCTGTAGGATTTTGGAATGGGAATTCCAACTGGTTTGTATATCATTTAATTAATTATGGTTCAAAATGATTAATTCCATATTAAAATATTTTCTTTCTAAATGTGTCATTGATCTCACTATCCTAAACAATAAATAACATACAAATTTGACATTATTTTTTAAAATTTTGAATAAAAAAAAGGAAAGGGTAGTACTTGAAGTTTCTACATCTCGTTTTAATTAGGTGCTATCATTATGCATATTTTAAGTTATTTTACACATTTCAAGCTAATTTCAAAATTCCCCAACATGCTATTGTATGCTTTCGATTTTTATTTTCTTTGTAAGGAGGAATATGGGGAGGGAACTATATTTTTTCAATCTCTCTAAATGGACTGTCGTTTTACAAGTATTTTTAGAGCTGAATTTCAGGGGAAAAAAAGGCAGATTTTTTTTACAATATTTCTTTATAAATTCTAAAGGTTTGACAGGTAATGAGGCATCGATTTTTGTTGAAGATAAAAATCTTTAGGGCGGATTTATTAAACTATTGTATTTATAATCTAATTGTAATAGAACAAATTTAATTACAGTTTGGAAAGCTTTATTTTATCATAAAAACTAACCAAGAATTATGGCTACATCATTTCATTTCTCACATCCATTTTTTTAACTGTCCATGATTGCTTGAATTCCAGAGATTCTTTCTGCCGTTATAGCATTTACTCAGGGTTGCCTGCGACAAATTGCACAAGCACTGGTGGAATTCAGCTCCAACTTTCGACATCCACTCTCACTGCTGCAACTTTTAAAACATGGTAATAAACTAGATATAAATGTTGCTCAGTTGCGGTTGAAGTGAATGGTAGGAAATTTAAATAGACTGTTTTATTTTTTGTCAATGCTTTGAATAAGTATTAATAGCGATAATTACTTTCCTATATCCGTAGTATAGAGAAAGTATGGTAATCGTCAAAAAATTCGAACACCAGATTTTGACGAATCTTTAAGTTTTAGACCTCACTCAGTTCAAAAAACACATTTCTGGAAAATGTCTGTCTGCGACAAAGATCTCAAAAATGCAGTGAGTTAAGCGGATGAAATTTGGTATACGGTCTTTATGCCAAATTTACAGATTTTTATCAAATTTTGAGCAAATTCCGCTCAAAGGAACTTTGCCTGTCCAATTCCTGTTCGAATCTAATTTAACACAATAACTACAAAGCGAAGAGAACTGGATAGGTAAAATTACATAAAACGAAGAGAACTGGATAGATAAAATTACATAAACTGAATTAACATTTAAAGTCTAGACATCTTTCAAATTTTTAGCCAAATCTTACAACGGATTGATCGTCTGACAATCCATTGTCGTCTGCACTTTTCAAAAATGTAAATGCAATAAATCAAAGTCACCATGACTTAAATATAACAAATTTCGTATGTGATCTTGTGACTACAAGCGTAGCTTTGTGTCAAATTTTAATTTCAATCGGTTGGAAAAAACGCTTCTAAAACAATTTTTGAGTACTATTTCGAATTTCCGGACAGCATGTCAGGGATTAATCGCCAAATAATTCACCAAGGATGGCACAGTCTATTCAGTAAAAATGCTAAATCAACATCAAGGATAAATATATCGTCACTATTGTGCGACAAGGCGTTCTCTGGAGTGACAACTTTATTAGAGAGTATGCGAGAAAGTTTGGGGAAGACCACTCAGACTGGTTATTCATTGTTTTCATTCATAGATTCATCTAATAGATCCCAAAAAAATTTTCTCAATAATTTCAGACCTATAAACATTACATTGATTAAAAATTTGTATTGAACGACGGAAACACGGACATTTTTGTAATAATTTTAAACTTCTGAATTTTTTAAAGAAATTGTATATATTTTCGATCGGATCTAGAAAAAGCAGGAAGATACTACATATTCTTTTTGCATATACTTTCCAAACCTCTTGATGAATTAATATTCTGTTCTATTGTTTCTTACCCCGGCTTGAGGAGAAAAATGTCAGAGTAATAACAGATCGATATCATCACCAACGTTGAATATAGAGATGTGATAAGTGTTTGAGGGTCTTTCAGTGAGTAAATCAGCATGATTCTCTCTGCCTTTCTGACAGTCATACTGGCGATTTTCAATTTATTGGTGAGCAACCAAACAACTTTTGTTGATTGCACTGCTAAGAAATTTTTCTTGAGTTAGAATCTCAGTCATATTTTCATTAAATAAAATTGTTATTGATGCTGTTTTGAAAAAACTTTCGATGTTGCTCCATGTTTTTAAAAAAAATTTATATTATTATTATACTTTTCGAATAAGATGGCAGAATATTGCTCGTATATTGGGTTTTTTTGGAGGGGAAAAAGATATATAGGTTAAAATTCATGTTAACTTCTAAAATTCAAAATAAAAGAATTAATTCTGAAGAAAATATTTGAGTGTTACGCGAATATGATCATACAGTCATTAAATTTTTTTCCATGTATGGAAAAGATTATCCCAAAAGTAGCCGAAAAAGAGCACTCATACATCATACTGAGAAGCTTTATGCACATCAAGCAGGCACAAACAGAAATTAAGACTGGTAAAAAAAAACTACACATTTATTTTAAATTAAAAAATGTTCAACATGACCCCAAAACAATTATACAAATGAGGAGCATTATTACGCCAATTACAACTGAGCCACTATGCCTGTTACCGCATGTCTGCATCGATGCTTCTACAGGTCAATCGTATGGTATCTTTCATTCCATTAAAGGGGTTGAGAAGCCCCAATACACACCAGAATCTAAGCATTTTCACAACCAAAATTCTGCCGGTTTGTATCTGGTGACAGGGAATGTCACTTACAATCTCCACCTATCACTCGGTTTTCACTGAAAATTTCCAACAAAAATGTCTTGATGTCCATCGATTGGGCCACAACGCTGTATGAAGGTGAAGACAAGTAAGATGTCTTTTCTGCAATGCAGGTATAATGTGGTCATGTATAAACGAAGCATACCGGTCTGTAGTTATTATATAGATTATAAAGCCAAATACTACAGGCCAACATTTTTCAAAACAGAAAGGGTCCAGAATAATTGATGAGGTGAAATCACACTAAAAGATCGCATGAGAAGATTATAGGGTTTGGTCCTGTACTCTTGAAAGTTATACGTCGACCAGATGTAGTGAAAAGGGAACTTCTTCCGTCCATATGACTTTCGTCAGCCATTGTGGGTCGTGTTCCATCTGTGCCAGTGACCATGCAGAAAAGTTTATTCTTTCATCTGCCGATAATAACTCATGAAGTTTCTGTGATCAAAATCCCTGATAGCGGAACCCCTGTTATTCTCTCGGCTTCACTTCATAGAACATGTGCCATCAAATATGTGTTCACTGTTAAAAGAGGAAAAACTTTATCAACACGATAATATTTTAGTCATGGAAATTTTTACTAATCTTTTTATGCATCATAACTATTCCAATGTTCTATGCATCAGAGTATTTTACATTTTGTAACACAACTGACGTCCCTTTGCTGTAGACATGATCACTTATATGTTTGATAAAGAGTTGTGCACGCAAAACCATTTTCAATTACTCTTTTTTTTTTTTGGCGTTTTCTTGGTCTCTTTTATTTCCAGATTCTCTTGCATTTTCATTTTATTCTTTATTTTCAAAAGAAATTTCACAATTTTTTTCAAAATTCTTTAGAAAATGTTTATTGCACTTAATAACAACAAACTTAGTTAAAACATTCTCTTCCATACCCCTCCGTGTACAACGTATTTCTTATGCGGATCATTGGGGGCTCAGTGATATCAATATTGCTGTCCCATTTCTAGAAACAAAAAGGACCACCACATACCTTTTCTTGCACTCACTGTTAGTTTTAGCTCATTTATCCCCATGTTTAGTCAAGTTTAGAAACTACATAGACACCATTTTGGTAAGGAATCAATAATTTTGAATCACGATTCATTAAATAATGAACAAATTATTTGGAAACCGTTTTACAAATTTCCAATTTAAACTAGTTACATCAGCACATGCAAGCGTATAAAAATAAATATTTTTGTATAAATTTTTATTAGAAACTTTATTTAACTGTTTGCGTAGTTTTTTGGAAGAAACATGATTTTTGTTTTCTGAAACTGGAAAATTCAATCTGAAAATATAGAGCTAGTACTTATATTTTCGTCATAAAATATATAAAGTCAGCATTCATTTTATGCAGAATTTTATATTCTTCATTACACAAAATGTCTTTATGATCTATTTTTTAATTGAATACTTTGTTTTTAATTAATAAGAAAAAGGGAAGAAAGATTTAACTTCCCTTTTTCACTCCTAAAAGCCAAAGTTCAACCTCTAATTAGAATAGAGCTTATTAGAGTCACACCGAACTCTTACTCAAATGATTAAAAGAATAAAAACTTATCCATGCGTTTTTCTCGATTTAAAATCTCTGGTCTCTAATCTTTGCTCAGATTGGTATGCTTTTTTTTCTTATCCTTTCCCTACAAAAGGAAAATAGAGAAGCGTACAACAGAATATTGGGGATTTGTGAGGTATCAGTTAAAATGACATAAATAAGATATCTGTGGGGGAAAACAGGCCTTAACTTAATATTTTTCCGAAGAATAAACGCCCTTTTTTAAGTAAAGTTGCTGGACTAGTGTTTCGTATATCAAAAAACTAAGAAAAATAATGTTTGTATGAAGGGAAAGGGAAATTAAAGAAAGCAGTCATGATTTTCTATTCATTCTGCCATTTCACGTCCCTCACCCTCTTGTGGCAACAGACTATGCACTTCATAGCTTTCCATTCGACAGAGAACTCTTATTATTGTCAGTTCTTATAAGCAAACCTGAATTAACATTTACATTTTTCCAAACTGTTCTTTGTTTTTGACTAACGTGTTATGGTGCAATAGTTGTATCCAGACACTTATTAAGAACCCAAACTGTTGTATATCCTTTTATTCTTCACTTGTATTTTATTTTTATGCCACACTGCGATAGGATCCTTTATTTATCTTTATTATTCAATCCCCTTTTACGCTTTTAACTATAAACTTTTACATTTTATTGTATTTATAAAGTATCGTGCACTTTCAATTGTCCCGAAATTCTAGTTAAGAAGAAATACCTCTTTCTTCATTAATTAAACTCATTTAGCTTTTTTAATGAAGTAAAAATAAAAGATATGTTTAAATTCATTCTAATTTTGGTGTTTACTTGAAAATTTCTTTTGGAATTAGAAGTATTCTATATATTCTGTAGCCCATGTTCATAGATATCACCAAAAAATTTCATTTTGTGTATGTGTATGTTATCATTAGTGTTTTATTTTTTGAAAAAAACTAATTAGTTAATGAAATTTCTGCAAAATTTTCAATCTTTACAAAATGAAAATGTATATGAAATAATATGGGAAAATAATGGGAATATTTGATTTTTACTTTGCATTTTTCGTTTATTCTTCAAAATCATCTCTCTATGTCTAAAAATATCTGCGAAGTAAAGTGAAAAATTAAAGTCTATAAACTGAAAGTGTCTGTAAAAAATGACTAAATGAAGCTATTTTAAAATCGGCGATGTTATATTCTCGAATTTTGTTTGACACCAAACGTTTTGTATACCAAATTTTACTAATTTTATTAAATTGCTTTTTGAGACATCAAGTTTTCTGGGATAAAATGATGTGAAATATTCATATTTCATTAAATACATTTAAAAATTGCATGTGCACATTAGTTCATCTAAATACACTAGAAATAAAGCTGTATTGAAGATTCTTTTTTAAACATAGTTACCAAGAATAAGCGAACAGCGGCTGGTGGTAGAGAGTTATATAAACATTTCGGCTAATATTTTGAAAAATTTAACTGTAAAATTAAAATTAATCGCTTGCTTTCATTCGAAATTA
Source organism: Argiope bruennichi (assembly GCF_947563725.1). NCBI lineage: Eukaryota > Metazoa > Arthropoda > Arachnida > Araneae > Araneidae > Argiope > Argiope bruennichi. The sequence goes on along the minus strand of NC_079153.1, from coordinate 113,474,274 downwards.
TCACTTCCTCTAGTTTACAGTACTGACTCCTCTGTGTTATTAAAATTATTGAATATATTGTTTATCTTACAGAGATTAAAAGCAAAAACTGTTTCAGAATTTACACAGTTTGGCCTTTATTTTTAGGCCATGAAAAATCGAATCTTTCAGGGAAAAGCACCTTCAAAACCTAGTCAGACATTTTAACAACAATTTGGGAGATAGGTGACCACTAAAAACAGAACTACTCATCATAAACTTTCAAGTGAAATAAAATTTGGCAAAATCGTACCAATATTTTGGGCCGGAAGTTTTCTGTTTTTTTAAAAATAGAAATTTGATAACAGAAACACTGTATCAGATTTTTATTATTTAATCATATATTTTTCTTAGGAACGTTAGGTCATTAACTTAAAAGTTATGCTTTCTGTTTCCCCACTGGAAATATTTCAGAGGAAGGAAAGAATATCATTTTAAAATTAAATGCATTCAGAGACAACCTTGTAAATTTGACCAATGGAAATTTAAATTTTTATTTAAACTCTAGAAAGAAACTGAGCCATCCTATTGATTAAATTATGTTATATAATGGAGTGTATAGCAAGAAACTAAAATAAATATGATGACTGTTTCTTTCTTTCTTTCAAGAACTATAGACCATAAAAAAAATTGGAAATAAAATGATTTCATTGTGAAAATTTTTATTAAATTATAAAAAAACATTCGACATAATTGCCGTGAAAATTTAGACATTTGACATATCGGTGGATCAGATTTTGCAATCCTCTCTTCGAAATATTTGTCTGTCAATGATATGAATTGGATCTCAACGTTTCAAGTTAGTATGGAATTAGTATTTTGATAACCTAACTAGTTCTTTAGTTCATTCAGGTCTAAATGACATTCAGTATGAAAGGGGAAAAGGTCGCAAAACTATTGTAACAGAGATCAATGAGTTTTAAACTGATTCGAAAGAAATGAAGGCTGCTAGTATCTCAAGCAACGAACTAGCTGAGCGTCATGCCAAAATTCCGATTTTGAAAGAAGCTTTTATAGAAATTAATTTTTCATATTCATTTCTTAAAAGAATATTCAAGGAACTTAAGATTACTGAAGAATTTCAAAAGAAAGTTCACCGTCTGTCTGTTTCATATCACTGGTGGCAACATTTTTCGAAGGAGGGATCGAGAACCAGGTACAAGATCCACCTGTATGAAAAATGTCTGAATCTTCATGGCAATTATGAAGAAATACAACCAAGTTTATTCATAAGTATTGCAATTAAGTTTATTTTGTTCTTTTTGCTTGTTCTTTCTCTTATGGTTCACTCGCAGTTTGAAATGAAGAAACGACCCTAGTATTCACAGTTTGGATGTTGTTGTTTTTTAAATTATGAAATAATAAGGATAATTATAAAATGTATCATATTATATATATATGTTGAAGTTTTTAGAAAAAAATATGGCTAAAGGCGACTTCTAAAAAAACCTGGAGAAGTAAAGTTGATTTAAAAAAAGGATTTGAAAAGAATTTACTTATAACTCCTTTAATATGTTGAATACCTAAATCACTCATTAAGTAAAAATGTCTATGCACTATTGAAAAAATCTTATATTGATTCTTAAAAAATCAAATTAATCATTAGATCAAGTGAAACTCGAAATCATGGTACAAAAAAAAATTGAAATTCCGCAAAGTATTCACTTTTTTCCATGTTGCAATACCGAATCATTTAAAAGATCTTTGTTATTTTATTGTAAATAATTTTGCAAAGTATTATAATAAATAATTTCTTGAATTTTTCTTTCTGTTTCAAATGCTCCAAATTATTCTTTATTAAGGACTCTTGCACTATTCGTATGTTTACAGCAACAAATATTGCAGAAACGAATGAGTGAAAATTTTGCAAAGCGACATGTTTGTTTACGCATTCTCAAAACAGAATTTATTACTATCTCTAGATGATTATCGACTTTTATAGATTTTAATCATGAAGCAGAAATATAAAATTTCAACTTGTAAACTATTTACACAAAGTTAATATCCTATGCAATCAAAATCATCCATATTTCATTTTCCTGGAATGCCGACAAAAAAAAGTTTGTCCATGTTCTACCAGTCTGACATGAAAGTGTGAAATGCTGTCTCGTTGTTGTAAAATATTAATGTCTTCAGGTGTTAGATTGCAACATAGAGAATCTTAGAGGTTATATGTATATATATATGAACATTATTCGCTCTGATGCATCACTGCAGTTTGTAGTAAAGAGAAAAGATGGATATTTTGTCTATTCTCCTACCTCTCCTAATACTGACTATTGGATTCAGTTCTGGTAAGTTCAACATTTATGCGAACTATGAATATATTATTATAATCAGTATTTAATTTGTCTAATTAAACTTAAATTCATTTTTATGTGTTTAGTAAAAGTTTTATTAATAGGCAGTAGAACCTAAATTACCGAAGCTGACTGGGACCATAATCCTATCAGACAATCGAAAATTCGTTTTATAGAGGCCAAAGTTTAAACCGTAATTTCTTTTCTTTCGACAAGGTTTTCCAAAATTGTTTATATAAAATTATAAAAATAAGATTGCGAATATTATTTGGTATTCCTTTTATTTGTAACAAAATTTCTTGCATGAATTTTTTCAACATTAATTAGTTTTTATAATTTTGTTATTTCTTTTGCCTTTTTTTTATTGATTCCTTCAAGATGTACCCCCAAATAACATCTCCCTTTAAAATAAGAAAATTTTCAAGATAATTATAATGCCAATTTATTTTTCCATAAAAACAACCCCCTGAAATTTGATAATATCATCTTAATGGGACTTAAGAATAGAACGTTTATTCCCTTCCTCTAAATAATTTCTTGAGTTGCAAAATACCAGTGTTCTATTTTCGATTAGAGAGAGCAGGCATCTAATTTCTGAGCCTAATTTCCTTGGCGATTTGGCTGGTAAAAGTCCAAAGCAAGTCGATTAAAAAATTTATTTTCCTAATTGCTAAATAAATAAAATTTTCAAAAATAATAAATTATAAAATATAGAATTATAGTGGGTGTGTTGTGATGTTCTAAGGAACTGCTCGGTTTTAAATGCACTATTTTTTATTTCCAGACACACAGCTACACTACAAAATTTACAAACACTTATTATTACAGACACACAGAAAATTACGTTAAAGAAAACAGTATTGGGGAGGGATTCCACGATTTCCAGCAGAATAAACGAATAACGCCATAGGGAAAAAGTCGAGCTCAGGATGCAGGACGCAAAAATAAGACGAAATGTGAAACTAAATACTATTTTTTTTTATGAGAAGTCTCATAATAAGTGTAGGAGCCCCAAAATGCCGGAATATCCCATATATATATATATATATATATATATATATATATATATATATATATATATATATATATATATATATATATATATATATATATATATATATATATATATATATATATATAATCAAGCTCAGACATTTTACATGTCATCGCATTAATAGTTGTTATTCTCATCCTGGTTGGTTGGGTCTCTATGGATTTCATTAGCTTTAGTACTGTACAAATCAGTTGAAATATCAATTTTCACATTTCGAGCTATTTTATTAGTGTTAATAATAGCATTTTTGCAATATATTGTAACTTCTTAAAAAAATTAGAAACTTGCTTGAATTTCGGGTTACAGGTATGATTAACAGAGAACTCGGCTAGCAGAATCCTAGTATTAATTTTATATTTTAATCTTTGGATAAAATGATATATTAACTTCATTGCTGAATTAATTTTACAAGGAAAATTAAAAATTGAAAGTAAAACATTTTGAGAACTTATAAAGCATACATAGATGTGAGTTAAATTAATAAAATATAATTTTGCTTTTTAGAAATGAGTTATGTGTATTATGTAATAAATGTGTTAAATCTTCATATTTAGTTAATGAAGAATGTAATAGTGATGAATGTTTTAGTAAAATGTTCAGGCTGAAAAATGAATGAATGTATTTTCAAAATATATTTCGATCAGTAATTTTTTACAACGAATTTTATTTCATAAATTTTTGCAGCTGCGCTTGATAGAGGGGGATCACTAGCAGCATCAGAATCAACAGCTGCTGCAGAAGGAAGAAGAGCAAGCGCTGCATCAGGAGCGGCAGCTGCATCTGATGTAGGAGGATCACTCGCTGCATCAGGATCAACAGCTGCTGCGGAAGGAAGAAGAGCAAGCGCTGCATCAGGATCAACAGCTGCTGGAGAAGGAAGAAAAGCAATCGCTACATCAGGAGCAACAGCTGCATCGAAAAGAGGGGGATCAACCGCTGGATCAGCAGCAGAGGCAGCAGGAGGGGGAGGGGGGTCAGAATCAGCAGAAGGAAACATTTACGGATCAACAGTCGGAACATCAGGAAGCGGAATTACAAGAGGATCAAATGTCATCTACAGTTACAACGACGCTGGAAATTCTGCCTTCTCAGGCATTTACGCAAACAACGGAGGAACGGGAGGCTACTACTTCTACGAAACTCCTGATTACTCAGCTGCAACAGGAGAAGGAGGAGCAGGCGTTTACTCACAAAGCAGTAACTTCAACAACGATTATGGAGAATTTTTGAATGGCCCGATATATTCGAGTGATATAGATCCATCAGTTGGTGACTATGATTCCGAAATATACCGGATATCAACTGGAACTGCTCAAAGAGCTGGAGGTAGAGGTTATGGATCAGGAGCAGGTGCTGCATCAGGAGCAACAGCTGCTGCTGAAGGAAGAAGAGCAAACGCTGCATCATTAGCAGCAGCTGCATCGGAAAGAGGGGGATCACTCGCTGCATCAGGATCAACAGCTGCTGCAGAAGGAAGAAGAGCAAACGCTGCATCAGGGGCAGCAGCTGCGTCGGGAAGAGGAGGATCGCTCGCCGCATCTGGATCAACAGCTGCTGCCGAAGGAAGAAGAGCAAACGCTGCATTAGGAGCAGCAGCTGCGTCGGGAAGAGGAGGATCGCTCGCCGCATCTGGATCAACAGCTGCTGCCGAAGGAAGAAGAGCAAACGCTGCATCAGGAGCAGCTGCGTTGGGAAGAGGAGGATCACTCGCTGCATCAGGATCAACAGCTGCTGCAGAAGGAAGAAGAGCAAACGCTGTATCAGGGGCAGCAGCTGCGTCGGGAAGAGGAGGATCACTCGCTGCATCAGGATCAACAGCTGCTGCAGAAGGAAGAAGAGCAAACGCTGCATCAGGGGCAGCAGCTGCCTCGGGAAGAGGAGGATCACTCGCTGCATCAGGATCAACAGCTGCTGCAGAAGGAAGAAGAGCAAACGCTGCATCAGGGGCAGCAGCTGCGTCGGGAAGAGGAGGATCACTCGCTGCATCAGGATCAACAGCTGCTGCAGAAGGAAGAAGAGCAAACGCTGCATCAGGGGCAGCAGCTGCCTCGGGAAGAGGAGGATCACTCGCTGCATCAGGATCAACAGCTGCTGCAGAAGGAAGAAGAGCAAACGCTGCATCAGGAGCGGCAGCTGCCTCGGGAAGAGGAGGATCACTCGCTGCATCAGGATCAACAGCTGCTGCAGAAGGAAGAAGAGCAAACGCTGCATCAGGAGCGGCAGCTGCCTCGGGAAGAGGAGGATCACTCGCTGCATCAGGAACAACAGCTGCTGCAGAGGGAAGAAGAGCAATCGCAGCATCAGGAGCAACAGCTGTATCTGAAAGAGGGGGATCAACAGCTGGATCAGGAGCAGAGGCAGCAGGAGGTGTAGGAGGATCAGAATCAGCAGAAGGAATCATTTACGGATCAACAGTCGGAACATCAGGAAGCGGAATTACAAGAGGGTCAAATGTCATCTACAGTTACAACGACGCTGGAAATTCTGCCGTCCCAGGCAGTTACGCAAGCAACGGAGGAACTGGAGGCTACTACTTCTACGAAACTCCTGATTACTCAGCTGCTACAGGAGAAGGAGGAGCAGGCGTTTACTCACAAAGCAGTAACTTCAACAACGATTATGGAGAATTTTTGAATGGCCCGATATATTCGACTGATATAGATCCATCAGTTGGTGACTATGATTCCGAAATATATTGGATATCAACTGGAACTGGTCAAAGAAATGGAGGTAGAGGTTATGGATCAGGAGCAGGTGCTGCATCAGGAGCAACAGCTTCTGCTGAAGGAAGAAGAGCAAACGCTGCATCAGGAGCAGCAGCGGCGTCGGGAAGAGGAGGATCTCTCGCCGCATCTGGATCAACAGCTGCTGCAGAAGGAAGAAGAGCAAACGCTGCATCAGGAGCGACAGCAGCATCGGGAAGAAGAGGATCACTCGCTGCATCAGGATCAACAGCTGCTGCAGAAGGAAGAAGAGCAAGCGCTGCATCAGGAGCGGCAGCGGCGTCGGGAAGAGGAGGATCGCTCGACGCATCTGGATCAACAGCTTCTGCAGAAGGAAGAAGAGCAAGCGCTGCATCAGGATCAACAGCTGCTGCAGAAGGAAGAAGAGCAAGCGCTGCATCAGGATCAACAGCTGCTGCAGAAGGAAGAAGAGCAAGCGCTGTATCAGGAGCAGCAGCGGCGTCGGGAAGAGGAGGATCACTCGCCGCATCAGGATCAACAGCTGCTGCAGAAGGAAGAAGAGCAAACGCTGCATCAGGAGCGGCAGCTGCATCGGGAAGAGGAGGATCACTCGCTGCATCAGGATCAACAGCTGCAGCAGAAGGAAGAAGAGCAAGTGCTGCATCAGGAGCGGAAGCTGCATCGGATACAGGAGGATCACTCGCCGCATCAGGATCAACAGCTGCTGCAGAAGGAAGAAGAGCAAGCGCTGCATCAGGAGCGGCAGCTGCATCGGGAAAAGGAGGATCACTCGCTGAACCAGCAGCCGAGGCAGCAGGAGGTGGAGGGGGATCAGAATCAGCAGAAGGAATCCTTTACGGATCAACAGTCGGAACATCAGGAAGCGGAATTACAAGAGGATCAAATGTCATCTACACTTACAACGACGCTGGTAATTCGGCCTTCTCAGGCAGTTACGCAAGCAACGGAGGAACGGGAGGCTACTACTTCTACGAAACTCCTGATTACTCAGGTGCTACAGGAGAAGGAGGAGCAGGCGTTTACTCACAAAGCAGTAAATTTAACAATAAATATGGAGGAATTTCGAATGGCCCAATATATTCGAGTGATATAGATCCATCAGTTGGTGACTATGATTCCGAAATTTATTGGATATCAACTGGAACTGCTGAAAGAGCTGGAGGTAGAGGTTACGGATCAGGAGCAGGTGCTGCATCAGGAGCAACAGCTGCTGGAGAAGGAGGGAGAGCAAGTGCTGCATCAGGAGCAGCAGCTGCATCGGGAAGAGAAGGATCACTCGCTGCATCAGGATCAGCAGCTGCTGCAGAAGGAAGGAGAGCAAGCGCTGCATCAGGAGCGGCAGCTGCATCGGGAAGAGGAGGAGCAAACGCTGCATCAGGAGCAGGAGCAGCATCGGATAGAGGGGGATCAGTCGCTGCATCAGGATCAACGGCTGCTGCAGACGGAAGAGGAGCAAGCGCTGCATCTGGAGCAGCAGCTGCATCGCAAAGAGGGGGATCACTTGCTGCATCAGGATCAACGGCTGCTGCAGACGGAAGAGGAGCAAGCGCTGCATCTGGAGCAGCAGCTGCATCGCAAAGAGGGGGATCACTTGCTGCATCAGGATCAACAGCTGCTGTAGACGGAAGAGGAGCAAGCGCTGCATCTGGAGCAGCAGCTGCATCGCAAAGAGGGGGATCACTTGCTGCATCAGGATCAACAGCTGCTGTAGACGGAAGAAGAGCAAACGCTGCATCAGGAGCAGCAGCAGCATCGCAAAGAGAGGGATCAGTCGCTGCATCAGGATCAACAGCTGCTGCAGACGGAAGAGGAGCAAGCGCTGCATCAGGAGCGGCAGCTGCATCGGGAAGAGGAGGATCACTCGCTGCATCAGGATCAACAGCTGCTGCAGAAGGAAGAAGAGCAGGCGCTGCATCAGGAGTGGCAGCTGCATCGGGAAGAGAAGGATCACTCGCTGCATCAGGATCAGCAGCTGCTGCAGAAGGAAGGACAGCAATCGCAGAATCAGGAGCAGCAGCTGCATCGGAAAGAGGGGGATCAACCGCTGGATCAGCAGCAGAGGCAGCAGGTGGTGGAGGGGGATCAGAATCAGCAGAAGGAATCCTTTACGGATCAACAGTCGGAACATTAGGAAGCGGAATTACAAGAGGATCAAATGTCATCTACAGTTACAACGACGCTGGAAATTCTGCCTTCTCGGGCAGTTACGCAAGCAACGGAGGAACGGGAGGCAACTACTTCTACGAAACTCGTGATTATTCAGCTGACACATTAGAAGGAATTGCAAGCGGTTACTCACAAAGCACTAACTTTAACAACGATTTTGGAGGATTTTTGAATTTCCCGATATATTCGAGTTATATATATCCATCAGTTGGTGACTATGATTCCGAAATATATAGGATATCAACTGGAACTGATGAAAGCGCTTTAAGAAATTTTGGTGCAGTATCTGGAGTGGCAGCAAAATCGATCTACAGTGATGTACCAGGTGAGGGAAGGGGAGCCGCTGCGAACGCAGGATCCTTTAGTTTTTATGGGTAGTTTTATCACAGCAAGGCATATTGTCTATTCGTTCCTGTTCATAAATGTAATTCCTTGAAAATTTGTCATTTATTATTATTTTAATTTTTTCGGTCTATTTTAATGCCTATAAACTCAATTCGCAATTTAAATTTGATTCAGAATGGACTAAGACTTATGCTTGAAAGTGAAAATTCATTCAAAACAACGTGCAAATTATAAAGAAATGATTTTTTTAATGCAACACATTTAATGTTAATTTTTACAGCAATCATAATAAATATACTTTGAAAAATTTGCTCCTGTGTCTTTTTATCTTGGTTTCGATAACTCTTCTACAGATTCTACAACTATATATAAGTAATTATGAATCTGCATCTGATATCCGATCATTGTTTCCAGTTTCCCATTGTCTCTCTGTAAAATACAAATTAAAAAAACATTATCGAAGTGCTGTTTTTCATTAGAAGCATTTCATTCTTATTTCTAATTCTTATTCAACACTTTGAATTACAGACCTTCTCACATTTATACACCGAACTCGTAAAATATAATATAAGGGTGTGTTTAATTCAAAATTTTTAATCCATAAAAGAAATTGTTACCTCAAATTCAAAATTATTATAAGCTGTCTTTAAATATATAATTGTAAACTGTAAAAATCTAAATATATTTTAATGAAATAAAAAAGAATTCATAATAAGTCATTGAGGTGTTAAAAAATTGTCATTTAATATATTACTATATGTTTACTCGCATATCCGCTGAAAATCAGTACGGGATTTTTTTAAAAATCTTGGGTACGTTTACACGTTATCCTTGGTTTTACATGGTATCACTTCACATTTTCTCCCAATATTTTATGACATGTATTTCAAAATTAAACGCATTCTATAAGCTCGTCGTGAGTATGGGAATTAAATTAGAATCTTCAATAGTACCTTCGTCTTTCAAGTGTTTCATTTTTTGCCATTTAACTGATTTTAAAGTAAATAATTTCACATTAAAAATTCAATTAATGTTTTTTAAGCCTTTGTCTGTGTAATATTTTACAACAAATTTCTACACATTATTAGAATCTTCATTTTCTTAATTATTTTCAAATTGCAGTGCTGATAAAAAAAATGTTTGGATCAAAATATCTCTAGTCTAAAATTTTCTGAACATCACAAGAAATTTGCAGATTAATGTATGAATTTAAAATGTAAGCAAAATTCATTTCAATGAAATATTTTTTGGTTTACCAGATTTTTTTAATTTGCTCTTTGAAACCCTAATTTTGAAATTCACTTGATACTTGATATTGGAACATATTTTTAAGTCAGTGTAGTCCATCAAAAGAATATCCGAAGGTTTCTCGCGACTCAGGATCTAACAGCCGAACATTAAAACCAAAACTTTCCGTCTTCTTTAAAAAATAAAGATAGTCAAAAATATATGCAATTTTTTTTTCTAAAAAGTTTCGTCTTCATATCAAATCTCATATTAAATCATTTTATCAAAAAGCAAGAATCTTTTTAAAATGTAAATAATATATAAAAGGAATGTTTGAAATAACATTTTTAACAAGAGATTGACGAATTATTAACAACTAAAACTAATATTTAAGGTAATAAATACTAAATTAAGGTTCCATTTCTTTATATCCCTACATGAAATGCATCTATTACAGCAATTCCTATTTTATATTAAATTGCCAAATAGCATTCACTTTTCAAATTTAAAGCAACATTTAACATTTTTAATTAATTATTAAATTTATATCTTATATATTAAAGAATATACACCACTTTTATCACACACCTAATCATCATCAGAATATTATCGAATACAATACATGAAAATAGTCATGCCAAACGAAAAAGTAGCAAATGCCATATCACTGTCGAAAAATAGCAGCTATTTCTGCTAACTTATTCCATAAATGTATAGTGAAATTCTAAAACTCCAGTAAAAGGATACAGGAAATAAAGTAGATCTTATCTGAATATTACTTCAGGATAATAATATTTTTTAAACAATAATTAAATGATATAATCTTCTTTTTCAAAAATAGGAGAAGCGGAGAAGAATCGAATAACAGATTTTGCAAACAGATTTGATTTTGCTAGGATTTGAATGAAATTACTATTACGGATACTGAGCTGATGGAGTTGCAGGAAATTGTAAAAATAATCAATGATTAAAAAAATAAAAGGAACATGGTTAAAGAAGAGATGATGAATACAATAATTGTACAATTATGACTAAATGTAAATATAAATTTTTTAAATAATAAATTGCAATTATATTTTAAATAGTGTAGTCTACAAATGAAATAGAAATTTAAAGATATAAAATTGCCTTTTTTTAGTTGTGATTCTAATTTCTAAAAAAACAAATAGATGCAAATGCTGCATCAAATGTTTTCTTAATTAGTATTATTTTTTATAAAAATTATATTTTATAGATGGCGAAGTTTTTCTAAAGGAAATATTTGTCATTTTTATAAAAAAACTACGAAAATAAATAGTGATACAAATATTTGACTTCGTATTAACTATTTAATTTGTTCAGGATTTTCTGAAGGAAGTATAAAAGAAAGTTGAAGAGAGAGTAATCTCACAAATTAATCTCAGCTAAGTTCATCTGCGAAAATAAATAACGTCAAACGGTTTTAAATTATCTGAGTAGATTATAAAAAATCCTTTTAAAATTGATGACTTGATATATATATATAAGTAAGCGAGTTCGCATTTCTCTGTAAGATACAGCAGTGGTTATGAGATTGTGTTCCTTTAACGGGTCGTACTTTTTAATAGCAACCACTGGTCCCTGCACCAGTGATTGTTATTTTGCAATTGATCTTATTACCCTTGTTATTACTCGCGACGACTTGACATTCAAATATCACCTGACGTCCAAAATGCCAGAATAGGACTTTGACTGAAGAGTTGTCAGCCTTATGTGCCTAAAGATTATTAAAGAAGAAAATACGGAAATTTCATTTCGATAAAAAAAAGCATACCATGTACATCTATTATATAAATCTTTAGCAATCTACTTTCATATTTTACAATTAATAGCTCGTTTCATATTTTGCAATTAATAGCTAATAACCCTCAGACATTATTTTTTCAAAATAAGGGATTTTTTCTGTTTGAACTTAGTCCAACAGTATTGACCCCTCCTGACCCAAAAATATTCTGAAATGAAGGCCTAAGAGATGCACCATTTTAACAGAAATGAAACAAAACAATAATTATTAAAGAATACAACCACCAATTAAGCAAAAAATATAATAACATAAAATAAACTATATAAGAACACTCATAACCAATTATTAAAACAAAAAGGAAAGTACATACCAGCAGCAAGTAAAACTTTTATTCAAAAAAAGTGTCCCATCTTGTTTATTTTATTTTTACTTACGCCATTCAAGGTGATAAATAATTGGAGGGTCTTAGCGCCATCTATTGAGTTATTTAATATGCAACGGAAAGTCTATTTTTATTTTAGGCAAAGGATTCATACCGAATCATCTCTTTTTTTGTTAAAAAATCAATATTGCAGTAGTTTTGGGGAAATTCATGATTAGTTAAAATTTTAATGAGATTATTTGTTGCATCAATATAGGAAATTTTGTTTTTACAAAACACTTTTTATCCTGTTGAATTGTGAGAAAACTAAATTTATGAAAATTTTAGAGTTTAGATTAAAATGGTAATTACAAAATATCGTTATTTTAAAGTTGAAATCTTCCTTTTTATCGTGTATACCAATTATTGTTTTATCATTAGTTTGAATCCCTGCCTGAGGGTGAACCTTGAGAAAGTCTTCAGGCAGGATTCTTATTTTATTTTATTTAATTTTGATTCACTTTTTTTCCCTTTTAACTTTGTTTTTATTACTAATTAATATATATATGTATTAAATTTTTACAAGACGCATGGCGGATAAAAATAACAAAATAACATCATTTGTGTTCATTGTAAAATAATTCTTGGATTGACGCCATCAAGTTCCAAACTTATTTTATTTAATCTCAAATTTTGCCATTGCTTTAAATGCTAACGAATATTCATTCAATTGCTGTTTACCTCCAGTTTATATTGAAAGAAAAAAACAAAAAAAAAAACCCTATGAACTGTTTCCAAGATTCAGCTGGTGGTAGGATTTCGGTTATTTTTGTTTTATATTAAAGCTTACTACCTCTAGATATGTCATCCTTGGACACCAATCTGTACTATTCTATATTTACAAGTTTCAAATATACATTTTCACTGCACATTCTCTAAACGAAAATATCGTTTTAGATTCAACCAACGCTATTATTTCACCATTTTTTTTTTGTTCCAATTAAAAAAAAATTGCTTTACTTTCAACCAAAACGGTTATTGTTTAAAAAATTTCGATGTTTTATAATTCCATACTTTCAGATGTTGCAATCAGGGATTTTTTGTTTGTTTGTTTACCTCCCGGTGAGCTTCAGAAGAAGTTTAGGATATATTGTACTCGTACTCCCAAATTGAGGGCACTGACTGATCAAGGCCATGAACACTAGAAGTACTCAAACCTTTTCATTTTTAGAATCCCGACTGTGAGAGTTTTTACTTCTTAATATAGTAAAGAAAGCTAGTTATGCATTTTGGAAGCATTTTCACTACCGAACCTCAACTGAAACCGAAATAATCACATAACTAACCTTTTACTAATGTCACATAGCAAACATAGGCACACAGACATAGTTCCGATGATGTAATAAAGAAATTGCAAATTGTGAATTCGAATTTCCTTAAAAATTGTAATACCTTCTATCAGAGCATTTCATTCTGAATCAATATATTTAAAAAAACAATGATCCTTATTCCAGAGAGAAGAACGTGGCACAATGTTCTGTCTACGAAATCAATAATTAAAACCGAGCAATAACAATGCGGTGGCTATGGTTGGGTGTCGAAAGATTTTCCCTATATGTCTTTGCGATTCAAAAGTACGATGGATAATCCATAACATTTGCTTGGGTATTGCATCATAATTCATAACCGATTTTGATCGAACCGTTAATATGAAAAAGAATAACTAACCAAACTTCTTTGAGAAAACATATGCACACTTTTTCTCACCATCCAACACTTTATATTAATAATTATTCAGATATTAATGTTTCTAATAAAGAAAGAAAAACTTTTTAATACATAAAGAAAACAGCAAAGATTTTATGTACTTTTCTACCCATAAAATTGATTTTTTTTATTTTTTCATATATGAAATATACAATAAAAAAGTATTGTAATTAATAAAAAATTCGATTTCGGGATTTTGACGAACTTGCTCATTTCAAACATCAACAAATACGATAAACAAGTTAATGGAATTATATATGTTTGTCTATGAGTAAGGTAACTCAAAAAATAGTGAGGTAAAGCAATAAAATTTGGAATTTAATTTTAATAATAAATTTCTAAACAGGCTCCAAAATGTCTATGAAATTCGTCGAAGTGAAGTCTCTCTGTCTGTCCGCATATATAAAAACACGATAGCTCAAAAATGAAATTCGGTATGCAGATTTATCAATAATATTTTAGATGTACATTGAATTTTGTATTAAATGATACAAAGTGGCTCGTTATTGTTGGTCTCCATATTGGCGCATATTTGAATATGATAATTTGAAAATGAAGAAATTTGGATAATTAAATTTTAGCAAGTGGTCTTGTGGCCCAAACTGTAGATCTGTGTCGGATTTTGGATTTGATCTCTGGAAAACCAAGAGTTTAAAATGTATTCTTAATTTTTTCATTATATTAAGCAGGACAAAAGGGAAACTTTTTGATAAAATTTGGCATGTGGTTTTGTATCGAAAACTATAGATCTGTGTTAGATTTTGGATCTAATCAAATGAAAGCAAAAAGTTCAATATTTGTGCTTTACTTTTTTTTAGTATACTACGTCACTGCATATCGGGCAAAGAAGGAGAAACACTCACATTTGTGAACTGTTGCGTCATTTGACGATTTGTCAACTCACTCACGATTCTATCCTATTCCCTCTATACCTTTAGAGGATGAGGAAAAGAGTAGATGTGTAGTAGAAAAATAGGTGCTAAATTGTCTTAATATCCTAGTAGGTGATTTATCATATTCAATCGTACGTCTCTAAGTTATTTATTAAAGTTCATATATTTTATTTATTAAAACGTTAAATTTTGCTCTAATTATTACTAAAAATATAATTTTAAAATAATTGACCAAAATTGGGGTAGTCCGTGTGGAGATTTAAGTACCAAAATTGCAGTCAATTATTAAAATGTTGGCGGCATGTTCCTCATGATAAGCCTAAATTTGATTTGAGATAGCTGATCATTTTTTTTAGCTGTTTCAATTCGCTTCAATTTTATTCTAAATCAATTATTTAATTAATTATGTTAACAGAATCATACGCATATATTTATAAAACTTCGCACCAGTTACAAAATATTCATCATTTTTAATATGTAACATAGAATTCTTTCTATTTATATGCAATTCAATAACTGTAGTATCTTTCTACAGACAATTTTAAGCAAAAGTTTTATTTCACTAATACTTTATTTATTTCTTTTTAAATGATTGATAGCGTTTTTCTGTGCACCACCTTACACTTTTTTGGAAAGGAGTAAAAATAACTGCATCTCAGCAATTCTGGAAAAATTAGAGACGATTGTAATATGGTAGCAAGAATTATTCCAAAGAAACAGGCCTATTTTTAAACCGAATTGGTTTATTTATTTTTTGACACATAGGGATGATCACTACATTACACAACTTTACAAAGACTAACATTTAAACATGAAACATTTTAAATTTTAATAAATTATTCCTTCCGGTGTTCCTTCTTCACGCACACCACATCATCCACTTTCACGTTTCTTTTTCCCACGTTGCCACTCGGCACCAACTAAATTTAGTTTTTGTCGCCATCTCATCATAGTGTCCAGTGCTTCAGTCCTTTCCTCCCCTCCAGGGAAAACTTTTCACGATATCAGAGAGAAAAGTTGCTCGTTTGTAACCTGTAAAACTTCATTAAAGTTCAGTCTTGGATTAGGAAAACAAAAATAGTTTGAACATACTGTTCAGAAGTTCACTTCTTGATAACAGAAAATTCAGCAGAAGTAATAGTTAGTACCAGTTCTATCTGAATTTAGTACCTTTAATTAATATTTGCACAGCAACTTATCCCCTCTGAACTTTACATAAAAATAATACATTTTAAACCAAATTCATAATACAACACTAGTATACACTAAATGATAATACAGCTAAATACTAAACACAATAAATGCAAATAAGGAACTATAAATTTCTTTTTAATTATTATTGGCAATAAGAGATATTAAATTATAAGACTTAAGGGATACGACTCAAACTATCAGCATCCTGATGTTGTTTTCCCTTACGTACAATTTCATAATTAAAGGATTGTAATATTAGCGCCCATCTTAAAAGTCTTGGAATAGTCCCAGAATTTTTCTCTAGCCATACCAACGGATTATGGTCGGTTTGTATGACAAATTTTTGTTTTCCATCAAGATAGCACTTCAGTTTCTGCACGACATAAATGATGGCAACACATTCTCTTTCTGTAGTACTGTACTTTTGCTCTGCAGATGAAAATTTCTTGCTCAGGTACATGATGGGATGTTCTTCGTCATAGTCACTTACTTGAGTGAGGACAACTCCAATACCAAGATTGGAAGCATCACACTGAATGATGAATTGTTTTGAAAAATTAGGACTGTATAAAACAGGATATTTAGAAAGTTTTTCTTTAAGTTCTTCAAAAGCCTTTTGACAGGAACTATTCTACTCAATAGTTGATTTTCGGCAACGACCTTTTAATAGATTTGTCAGTGGAGTCGAAATTACAGAAAATTCAGGTATATATTTCCTATAGTCACCGGCTAAACCCATAAAAGCTCGGATTTGAGGCTTATTGGTGGGAGTCAGAAAATCTTTTATGGCCTGAACCTTTAGCTCTCCAGGTGTTCTTTGTCCTTTTCCGAATGAATGTCCAAGATATTTCACATAAGAACGAGCACAACGATATTTAGATGGTTTAATGTGCAACTTTGCTGTACTCAGCCTATGGAATATGTCTTCCAAGTGTGTTAAATGCTCTTCCCAGGTTTGGGAAAAAATGACGATGTCATCTAAATAAGGCATAGCATAGTTATCACAGTTTTGTCAATAAGCTTGCCATAAGTCTACTAAAATCATAAGGAGCATTTTTCAAACCAAAAGGGAGACGTAAATGGTTTGAACGTGCTACAGTTAGTAACAAAAGCAGCATACCTTTCGACATTTTTACTTAACGGTATCTGCCAATATCCGTGTGTTAAGTCCAGTATTGTTATATATTTAGCAGAAGATACTTTCTCTATCAGTTCTATGTTAGGCAAAGGGGAAAATTTTGTTCGGGTGATTTTATTCAAACAGCGATAATCAATGCAAGGTCTCGCTTCTTTTCCAGGAGCTTCTACCATATATTAGGGGAGATAAAGTCCGATTCCTCTGGTTCGATGACTTTTAGTGTCAACATCTTTTCTACTTCAGCTTTTAAGATTCCAGATTGTCGCGGTGATAGTCTATAAGGTTTGGCACAAATAGGTCTCTCATTTTCAAGCTCGATATCATGTTAAGCTAAATCTGTGCATCCAGGTACAGTTGAAAATGTTTTGGAGTATTTTCTTATCAATTGACCAAGCTCAATCTTCTGATTTTCATCTAATCTAGGATTTGATTCTATATATTTCCAAATTTCGGATAATTCAGAATCTTTAGTTTCTAATTCAAATTTTGGTATTGTTTTTTCTTCTTCTGAACCAACTTTTCCCTCTAGACTCAGTAAGTTCACGTTCTTTTCTCGTTGAAAATAAGGCTTCAGCATATTCGAGTGATATACTTGTGTTTTATCGCTGTTTGGGTAATGCACAACGAAATTTGTCTCTGAAAGCTGTTTTACAATCTGCCCTGGTCCAATCCAATTTACTGATAGTTTATTGGGCTTGGACGGAGCTATGACCAAAAAGAGATCTCCTTCTTTAAAGTTTGGCTTTTCAGCCTTAATATCATACCAGAGTTTCTGCTTCTGTTTTGCTTCCTGCATATTTTCAATTGCTTGTTCTTGGCAATGTTTCATTCTACTCATTAGCTCAAAAACATAAGAAATTACACTGTTTTCTTCTTCACTTTGTTCGGTCAAATTTTCATAAAGTAACATCCTAGGAGTTCTTAAATTGCGTCCGTGAACTAATTCTGCTAGACTAAAACCAGTACTATCATGAATGACTGTTCTTAATGCAAAGAGTGCATGAGGTAAAAACTTCTCAAAGTCTTCTCCAGATTCTAGACAAAGTACACGAAGGTTTCGTTTCAGAGTTCTGTACATCTTTTCAACAGGGTTGCTTTGGGGATGTCAAACTGAACTTCTTACAACACGAATTCCAAACTTGTCCAAAAACTCTGTTGTAAGTACACGCATGACTGACGTTCCTTGATCTCTTTGTAATTCTCGTGGAAAACCAAGACGACTGAATATCTGTAGTAGGGCATCTACAATGGTTGTGGAACACAAATTTGGAACAGGAATCGCATCGGGGTATTTAGAGGCTAAACATACCACAGTTATAAGGTACTATTTCCAGAAGTACTCTCAGGTAAAGGTCCACAGGCATCAACGTTTAGTTTAGTGAATATTTCAGTAATGACAGGAACAATTTTCAGAGATGCTTTTTTCTTATCTCGAGGTTTACCAACTCGTTGGCAAGAGTCACAGGTTTTGATAAATTTTTCTACATGATTGTAGCAATTAGGCAAAAAAAAATGTCTTGAATAAAGCATCTTTAGTTTTTCCAACACCTAAAAGTGAAGCAACACTTTCGTGACAAAAAGACATTAGTTGCTCACGAAATTTTTCTGGTACAACCAATACTAGTATAACGTGACATCAGTTTATCGAAGCTCTCGTCAGCCATAACACGTGAAATATATTTCACAGTTTTCTTTAGCTTATTGCACTGGGGTCTAAGATGATTACTGGACCCACATTCAAAGCAACATAAAGGTTTTCTTTCGTCAAAATCCTTTTCTTTTGGTTTATCCTGCAATGCTTCAGGTTTCACTTGAAATTTAGGCCTAAACTCTTTTGCATTTTCTCTATTTTTGGAGTTGTGAAAGTTTCCATTTCGGCTTCGAAAATTAGGAAAATTTTTCTTAGGGACATCTTTCCTCTTACAGCTTTCTTTAATACTTTCAAAATCTCCCAGCTTTTCTGGGAAATCGAAAGGGGTGGTAAATTTAAGCCAATCTTCCAGAAAATGATCTCTCACTTCAGCTGGTACTCGAAACTTCAGCTGCTCAGTCACCATCAGGTCCTTAAGTTATTGAAATGTTTCCACCTTTAACTCAGTGATCCACTCAGTAAAGTAGCTATAAAGTTCTTGAGCATAATTCCTCCAAGATTTGTCGTTTGACTTGTGGTGTCTATAGAAGCATTGTTTTAATTTTTCACTATTCAATCTATATCTTTTTAAAATCAAACGTTTTACAAAGTCATAGTCATTCGCATCACTAGGTAATTCTCGGGCCAGCATATTTGATAGATCTGGCGGTAAAACTGCTAAAAGTTAAGCTACCCAGTCTTTCTTCGGTACTTGAGCCATTTCTGATCTTCTTTCAAAACTTATCAAATATAACCCTATTTCGTCATGCTTTTCATCAAACTTGGTTGTGATCTGGGTGAGTTGAATTTTTGGTCCGAGTTCTACTGTATTTCTAAACTCATCATTAAGGCGTTGATTACTCTGTGCGGCTTCCAATTTCTTGATTTCTAATTCACGTTGTTCATGCTGCTCTTTCGAAGCCCTTTCCTCCTTTCTATTTGTAAGAATTCTGTCAAGAATAGTCCTAATTTCCTCCACATCATATGACAAACTTTTAAGAATGTTTGTTCTAGTGGAAGGATCTATCTCTATCCCTATTCACATATTTCTAAAAGGTCAGGCTTATTAGCTTTCGCCAAATACGCCATGATTTGAACAAAGAAGATCGAAATACTTAACATTTCAAATGATCGAAAAAAAATTATTTTCTTTTAAATAGAACAGTTATGCAAGTTATTAAATTCCTCAAATTTGCACAAAAAACAAAGCAAGATCTATACCAATTTGTAAATAAACACTTTATACCATATAAAAATCAATAAATAAAAAAATTCAAGGTCAACTATAAAACAGAACTAATTCAAATATAAAGTTGCTTTCTGAAACGAAACTGCATGTAAACAACCAACAAAATGCAATATTCTATATCAAAAATATTTTTTTTAAAAGTACTGAAATTCATTTCAAATTATTCATTATGTTTGTTTTCTTAAAACAAAACTATATAGCTGCTTTTTCAAAACGAAACTAAATTCAAAACAATACTAATAATATAAAAAATTTGATAAACACTTTCAAATTATACTGTAAGCATATTTTTCACCTTCAAAAACACAGTAACAGTAAGAAATTTATATATAAACATCAGTTTTTCTTACTACTAACTTTTACTTTGATACCAAAACAAAACTTAAGAGTAATCATTCAAATACTCAAATCAAAATTACCATTCGGTACTTCTTTTACATGCAAAATGACTCAAAAATATTAAAATTCACACCAAGAACAAAAATTCTAAAAATAATATTTCGTTAACTCAATGAAATAAAATTTTCTCAAATGCAAGTCAAAAAACTTTTTATATCTAATTCAATGAAAATTCAATTTCTATTATCAATTTATGGTGAATAGCATATAAGCCAGTAACAGCGCTTCTACCCGAACAGCTGTTTTGGTATAATTGTTAAGTTACCGGACTGCTAACCACAAGGTCCCAGGTTCTATCCTCCCGCGTCTCATACCTCTAAATTGGTGACCTTCGGACAATGAACCTTCAACCTTCTTACAGCTGTTGTGGCACCATCTACCCGCAACGAAAGTCGTCAGACTCACTTGACGCAGCAACCCAAAATGTCGCCAGACACACTTGGCGCATCAGCACCCACACACGCTCGCCATAACACTTGCCGCTATTCAAACTGGGTACAGGCCCATTAAGACAACAGCTACTACTAATAACTCAACAATCATATCGTTCGTCTCACCTTTGACTCACTGGAGGGAGAGTACTGTGGTGAATAGCATATAAGTCAGTTAACAACTCTTCTACCCGAACGATCGTTTTGGTATAATTGATTAGTTATTGGACTGCTAATCACAAAGTACCAGGTTCTATCCTGGCACCTCACTTGCCGCTTCAAATTCAACCAAATAACGGTTAACTTTCACTTCATATACGAACTTTAGTTTTCAAAGGTCAGAGCATCAATTCTAAAATGAAATATTCGAATACAAAATTTAATACAAAATATGAATCAGAATAATTTCACCTAGAACAAAATAAAACTAATACTCATTTTCAAAAACGAAAGCATAAATTCTAAAATCGAAATACTCTAATGCAACATTTAGTACAAAATATGTATAAGAGTAATTTCACTTAGAATACAAATAAATCAAATATTAGAACTTTCTTTTTCAAAAATGACACATTTTTATGACTTTTTTTTATTTAAATACATCAACGAAATATAAGAGAGTGCCTTTGGAAATCGTAATCCAGTTATTAATACACATAGTGAATGTATGAATTTCCAAAAAAATATATTTTACCAACGTTTTAATACAAAAACTGAGATCGAAATTAAACCAGACATTTTCAGATAGAAAAGGTACTTACCCCTATATCATCTTTTTGTTAATGGCCTCAGGCACGACCTTCGTAATACAAGGCCTCACAACTCCCAACGCTTTCAGCCCGTGACGTCATGAGGTTGGATGAGTTCTGTAGAAAACGATAGTCGTTATCGTAGTGAAGAATGGGAAATGTGTTATTGGCTTTTTTGGTAGTTTTCTGATCTTTTTGCATATTAATTTTAATTTATCGTAATGAAGAAGCCTAGTGCGTGCTGTGTTCCCAATTGTAAAAGTAATTACACAAAAAATAGCTCCACTGTTTCTGTATTTTCATTTCCAAACGATGAAAACACTAGAAGAGCATGGATCTCTGCAATAAAGCGAGACGATTTCGTGCCAACAAAATATAGTAAGGTAAGTTTGATTTTTTGTACAATTTTTAGTTAATTAATTCTTTTGAAATACGAAACATTTAAAATTATGTATAACTTCCACTTATCTTCTGTCATTTTTGTTTGCTCTACATTTAGTTGCTTATGCTTCCAATTACTTTGGTATTGTTTGCTTGAGCTAAATAAAAATCTTCTTTGTTTTATTGTTACTTCTCATAGTCTTTTGTTTATTTGTTCCTAATATTTAAAATGTTTTGTTTCTGTATCTTTTTAAATATACTTCATACATATTTTTTAAAATCTGATTTAGGCCTAATATTTGTTGCTAACATTTAGGTCTGTGCTAAACATTTTCAAGAAAATCAGTTTTTAACAGTTAGAGAAGCGTTTAATACCAGTACAGGAGAACTTATTCAAGTACCACTAGAGTGTAAAAGGCAATTTTTAAAAAAATTTTTAATAATTATCATCAAAATATTACAAAATACTTAAGTGATTTATTGTTATTATGCTCTTATAAAAAAGTTTAAAATCATCTAATGTATAATAAAACTTAGTTTTTAATTATATATATCATGACTATAGATTGTAGCAGATTAAACTTATATTTTATCCTAAAATATTATGCAAAAACGTTAGATATAGTTGTAAAAACAATATGAATTGCATGCTCATATAGGTTTAGAAAATAATGTATTTGTTTATCTATAAATCATCAGATTATATATAAAATAATTAATATTTATTATTATTTTTAAATATCATTAGTTATGCACAATCTTTAATTATAAATGAATGCAACTTTTACAAAATATCTGAAACTTTTTTAAAAGTAATGAAAAGTTACTTTTTTAAATCCATTTTTCATACCGTGTAAAATCAATTGATTAATTCATGTAGAATATTGTATTACTTGAATGGTAGTATAAATAATTGCTATAGATATTCCAACATAATATTGAACTAGGTATTTATGTTGGATGAATGAATGTTTCTGTTGATTTTAAATTTATTTTTTAATACTCAATATGATTTTATTTAATACTGTCCAACATACGTTAGCTTTTAGTTTATGTATTAAGAAAATATCTCTTGTTTTTTATTTTAAGTTTTAATAAATTACCAATTTTTTTATCTAAAGAATTCCACTTTTTTTCTTTCTAGGCTTGTACCTGATGCTGTACCTTCAATTTTCCCTAATTTACCTTCATGCTTTTCCTCAGAATCAAAAGCAAGAAGAGAAACTCCAATGAATGGGGCAAAACATAAAAAAATGGGAAAACTTAAAAGCAGCTTTAAATAGCAGTCTCCAGGACATAGTAAAAAGAGAGGAGATAGAAAAAATCTACACTTTTTCTGATTTAATTTTAAAATTTAAAAACTTTAAATCAAATACATGGAGTATAATTCAAAAATCATACAAAATAATTTTTATTTGTCTAGGCACTTCTCAAGCTCCTAAGGTAAGTCATTCTTTATTAATTTCTTCCAAATTAGAAGTAATTTTTAAGTTTATATTTTAACTTTATTTAATATTATAATTATTTTCATTTTTCTGTGTGAAATTTATATTAAAGTTGGAAAACAAAATGTATTTTGTTATTGTCTCTCTGTAAATAAAATGTTATGACTCAAATAGTGTGTGATTTTTTTTATTTGTGTATTCTTTTACTGTTTCTACAGATTGAATTGAAATTAATTATAAATGCATTGAAATGTAAAATCAGATATATAATAAAAGCTAGTTTATTAAATTGTATGAATTACTAATATATTAAATGAAAATAATTCTCCTTGTGAAAAAACAAGCTGTGAAAGTAATTCTTTTTTATCAACAGAATTAGTTGGTGTAAAATTTAAATTTTATATTAAATACATTAATATTTTATTTGAAAGTTCATAAGTAATTTGAGATTTAAACAATTTTACGTTAACTTATAAAATACATGTATTACCTGTCACTACAATAAAAAAAATAATCAAAAGCTTTAAAAAGTATTAATTTAATTTTAAGCTTTAAAAAATATTTTCAGGAAAAAAACAAAACGATTTTTAATAAAATAAAAACGAAAATCTCCATTAAAACAAGAAAAACTAACAATAATACCCCAATGTATATATCTAATAAATTTACATTGTGATTTAAATGTTATTAAATGAAGTTTGAATGTTATTAAATGGTCAATAAGCTATAGAGGACCTTAAGATTTTCTACCATGCCGTTTCTTTTATTCACACAGGGAAAAAATAAATAATTTTGAATTTTATGCAAGGTAAATGTCTTAATATTAATAATAAGTTATTTTTAAGTGAATTTAAAATATAACTAAACATCAAGGAAGAAAGCGGGATTCTGCTCATGGCAGCCAATCATCCTACTCGAGTGACGTCACAAATAAGTTGTGAGGCCTTGTTTTACGAAGGTCGTGCCTCAGGCACTTCTGTTTTTCGCATCCCATCGCTGCCACCAAAAGTCTGTAATATAGTAGCGTTGATTATTCCAAAGAAACAGGCTGATTTTTAAACCGAATTGGTTTATTTCTTTTTTGACACATAGGGACGATCACTACATTACACAACTTTACAAAGACTAACATTTAAACAAGAAACACTTTAAATTTTAATAAACTATTCCTTCTGGTGTTCCTTTTCACGCACACCACGTCATTCTGCTCCACGTTGCCACTCGGCACCAACTAAATTTAGTTTCTGTCGCCATCTCACCAATGTGTCTAGTCCTTCAGTACTTTTCACGGTGCATTTTAAATCGGGAAAAAATATGGATGTTGTACCTTCAACCATTTCAGTAAGGATCTAATATAACTCTCTCAAATGTTTCCCTTACTGAGAGGTGAACTTTGACTTTTTGGTGGAAGGAAGTAAAGTAAAATTTGGGGGGGGGGGGTTCCTACCATTTTTTCCTAAATGACTCAAAAAATATTCATCACTTCTGAAAATTGTCAATAAAAGATTTGTTGTAGAATATAACATTTCATTTAAATTAAATACTAACATTATATATTTTATTGCAAGAATATAAGTACTGCTCTTGTTAAAGTTCAGGTTGATTTTTCCTAGCATATTTCTTGAGAAAAATGACGAATTTAATCAAATTATCAAATAAAGATTTTTACTCAAAACTATTTGCTTTTATACATACGTGCATACATATATGTGGCTGTGATGGGTTTTAATGCATCATTCCACTTGGATTAGCTAAATCTTTTTATTGCTTGATTAAAAAAGGATGATTTTAAAACTTTATTCCATCCCGGGAGAAATTTGTACTAGAAACATTGTGAAGAAAGTGATTTCCGTTTACATCGCGATACAAGAGCAGAAGACACCAAATTTTCCTTTTCAGTGGTTTTAAAATGAGATTTTGATGAGGATTTCTTTGATATACGTAGACTTAGGATAGGGAAATCCAGGTAACTTAAAAAGAATATTGCAAGAATTAAGTATTTTTGTCCTTTTACTCGGAGCGTGAGAATCTGCTGAATTCAGATTCTGGATCAGGAAATGAGAACATTTTAGAATCAAATTAATATGGGCTAAATTATGACAGAAATTAGGAAATTAATTAGGATTTAAATTAGATTTAGAGATTTCTTTAAATATACATGTTGATGTATCAAATCAAGATAGATAATCTGGTGTAGGATTTTCAAGTGGGAGTTTCATCATATTTGTATATCATTTAATTTATTATGGTTCAAAATGATTAATTCCATGTTGAAATATTTTCTTTCTAAACGTGTCATTGATCTCACTATCCTAAACAATAAATACCATACAAATTTGCCATTATGTTTTAAAATTTTGAATAAAAAAAGGGAAGGGCAGTGCTTGAAGTTTCCACACTTTGCCTTTATTAAGTTTTATGATAATTTATATTTTAAGCCATTTTACACATTTTAAGCTACTTTCAAAATTCCCCAACATTCTATTGTATGCTTTCCATTTTTATTTTCTTTGTAAGTTGAAAGATGGGGAGGGAAATATATTTTTTCAATCTCTCTAAATAGACTATCGTTTTGCAAGTATTTTTAGAGCTGAATTTCAGGAAAAAAAAGGCAGATTTTTTTATAATATTTCTTTATAAATTCTAAAGGTTTGACAGGAAATGAGGCATCGATTTTTGTTGAAGATAAAAATCTTTAGGGCTGATTTATTAGACTATTGTATTTATTATATATTTTAATAGAACGGACGTAATTACAGTTTGGAAAGCTTTATTTTATCATTAAAACTAATAAAGAATTAAAATAAAAACTAATACTCATTTCCTTTGTCACATCAATTTTTTCACTGTCCGTGATTGCTTGAATTCCAGAGATTCTTTCTGCTGATATAGCATTTAATCAGGATTGCCTGCGACAAATTGCACAAGCACTGGAGCAATTCATCTCCAACTTTCGACATCCACTCTCACTGCTGCAACCTTCAAAACATGAACTGAAAATCATCTTGAGAATGAAATCTGGGGCACGTGGCTGCGTTGTTCCAATGGGAAGGAAAAAAAACATTTTTCTTAAGACAATGTCATTCCTCAGAAATTAATTTCCATACCATAATTCCATTCCAAAATTCTAACACCAGATTTTGACGAATCTTCAAGTTTTAGACCTCACTCAGTTCAAAAAATACATTTCTGGAAAATGTCTGTCTGCGACAAAGATCTCAAAAATGCTGTGAGTTAAACGGACGAAATTTGGTATATGGTCTTTATGACAAATTTACAGATTTTTATCAAATTTTGAGCAAACTCCGTTCAAAGGAGGATTGCCTGTTCAATTGCTGTTCGAATATCATTTAAGACGATAACTACAAAACGAAGAGAATTGGATAGATAAAATTGCATAAACTGAATTAACATTTAAAGTATAGGCATCTTTCAAATTTTTAGCCAAATCTCACAATGCATTGATCATCTGACAATCCATTGTCGTCTGTACTTTTCAAAAACGTAAATGCAACAACTCAAAGTCACAACGACTTAAATATGATAAATTTCGTATGTAATCTTGTGACTACAAGTGTAGCTTTGTGTCAAATTTTTACTTCAATAGGTTGGGAAAAACGTCTAAAACGGATACTATTTTCGGATACTATTTCGAATTTCCGGACATATGTAGGGGATAAATCACCAAATAATTCGCCAAGGATGGTACAGTAGATTCAGTAAAAATGCTAAACCGACATCAAAGGTTAATATTTCGTCACTATTGTGCGACAAGGCGTTCTCTGGAGTTACATCTTTATTAGAGAGTACGCGAGAAAGTTTTGGGGAAACCGCTCTCACTGGTTATTCATTGTTTTCATTCATAGATTCATCTAATAGACCCCAAAAAACTGTTTCTCAATAATTTCAAACCCATAAACATTACATTGATTAAAAATTTGTAATGAACGAAGGAAACACCGACATTTTTTTAAAAATTTTAAACTTCTGGATTTTTTTTTTTTGCGGGGGGGGGATTGTATATATTTTCCATCGCATCTAGAAAGAGCAGGAAGATACTACATATTCTCTACTATACTTTCCAAACCTCTTGATGAATTAATATTCTATTCCAATGCTTCTTCACCCGGCTTGAGGAGAAAAATGTCAGAATACTGAGGTCATTATTAATAACAGATCAATATCATCACCAACGTTTAATATAGAGTTGTGATAAGTGTTTGAGGTTCTTTCAATGAGGAAATCAGCATGATTCTGTCTGCCTTTCTGACAGTCATACCGGCGACTTTCAATTCATCGGTGAGAAACCAAACAACTTTTGCTGATTGCACTGGTTAGAAATTTTTCTTGATTCAGAATCTGAGTCATATTATCATTAAATAAAGTTGCTATTGATGCTATTTTTTGAAAACTCTTTCGTTGCTGCTCCATGTTTTTTAAAAAATTTTATAGGATTATTATATTTTTCGAATAAGATGGCAGAATATTGCTCGTATTTTTTTTTTTTTTTTTTTTTTTTTTTTTTTTAGAGGGGGAAGTTAAAATTCATGGGAACTTCCAAAATTCAAAATAAAAGACGTAATTCTGGAGAAAATATTTGAATGTTACTCGAATATGATCATAGAGACATTAAATTCTTTTCCATGTTTGAAAAAAATTATCCCAAAAGTAACCGTAAAAGAGCACTCGTACATCATACTGAGAGCTTTATGCACATCAATCATGCACAAACAGAAAGTAATAAGATAACAAGAAAACTGCACATTTATTTTAAATTAAAAAATGTTTAACATGACCCAAAACAATTATACAAATGAGGAGCGTTATTACGCCTATTACAACTAAGTCACTATGCCTATTACGGCATGCCTGTATCGATGCTTCAACAGGTCAATCGAATGGTATCTTTCATTTCATTAAAGTGGTTGAGGAATCTAAGTATTTCGGCGACCAAATTTCTACCGTTTTATATATGGTGACAGGAAATGTCACTTACAATCTCCAACTATCACTCGGATTTCAATGAAAATTTCCAACAAAAATGCCTTGATGTTCATCGGGTGAGCCACTACGCTGTATGAAGATGAAGACAAGTAACACATGTCTTTTCTGCAATGCAGGTATAATGTGGTCATTTATAAACATAACAAATCTTCTGTAGTAATTATACAGATTATAAAGCCAAATACTACAGAACAACATTTTTCAAAACAGAAAGGGCCCAGCATAATAGATGCGGAGAAATCACATTAAACAATCATATGAGAAGATTAGGTTTGGTCCTGTACTCTTGAAAGTTATACATCGCTCAGATACGATTGTAGTGAAAAAGGGACTTCATCCTTCAATCTAACTTTCGACATTCATTGTGGGTCTTGTTCCATCTGTACCAGTGACTACCCAGAAACGTTTCTTCTTTCATCTGCCGATAATGACTGTTGAAGTTTGTACAGATTTAGATCAAAGATTCTGGACGGAATAGATCGAATCAGTGACAGTGGAACCCCTGTTATTTTCTCGGCTTCACTTCATAGATAATGTGCAATCAAATATGCGTTCACTGTTAAAAGAGGAAACACTTTATCAACACGATAATATTTTAGTCATGGAAATTTTTATTAATCTTTTTATGCATCATAACTATTCCAATGTTCTGTGCATCATAGCATTTTACATTTTTTAACAAACCTGACATCCCTTTTGCTGTAGACATGATCACTTATATGTTTGATAAAGAGTTGTGCACGCAAAACCATTTTCAATTACTCTTTTTTTTTGGGGGGGGGGGCGTTTTCTTGGTCTCTTTTATTTCCAGATTCTCTTGCATTTTCATTTTATTCTTTATTTTCAAAAGAAATTTCACAATTTTTTTCAAAATTCTTTAGAAAATGTTGATTGCACTTAATAACAACAAACTTAGTTAAAACATTCTCTTCCATACCCCTCCGTGTACAACGTATTTCTTATGCGGATCATTGGAGGCTCAGTGATATCAATATTGCTGTCCCATTTCTAGAAACAAAAAGGACCACCACATACCTTTTCTTGCACTCACTGTTAGTTTTAGCTCATTTATCCCCATGTTTAGCCACGTTTAGAAACTGCATAGATACCATTTTGGTAAGGAATCAACAATTTTGAATCACGATTAATTAAATAATGAACAAATTATTTGGAAATCATTTTACAAATTTCCAAATTAAACTAGTTACATCAGCACATGCAAGCGTATAAAAGTAAATATTTTTGTATAAAATTTTTATTAGAAACTTTATTTAACTGTTTGCGTAGTCTTTTGTAAGAAAGACGATTTTTGTTTTCGGAAATTGGAAAATTCAATCTGAGTCTTAAATAGAGCTTGTATTTATATTTTTGTCATAAAATTTATAAAGTTAGCATTCATTTTATGCAGACTTTTTATTCATCACTATGCATAATTTCTTTATTATCTATTTTTTTAATAGAATACGTCGTTTTTGATTAATAGGAAAAAGAGAAGAAAGATTCCACTTCCCTTTTTCACTCCTAAAAGCCAAAGTTCAACCTCTAATTAGACTAGAATTTGGGAGAGTCACACCGAACTCTTACTCAAATGATTAAAAGAATAAAACCTTATCCATGCGTTTTTCCTGAATTAAAATCTCCGTCTCTAATCTTTGCTAAGATACAATTTTCTTATCCTTTCCCTTAAAAAGGAAAATAGAGAAGCGTACAGCAGAATATTGGAGATTTCTGAGGTATCATTTAAAATAACATAAATGAGATATCTGTAGGGAAAAAAAGCCTTAACTTAAAATTTTTCCGAAGAAACAACTATCTTATTTTTAGTATAGTTGCTGGACTGATACTAAGTATCAGTCCACAAGTATCAGTCCAGCAACTACCTAAAACTAAGAAAAAAAGTCTTTGCCTGAATTGGAAAGGGAAATTAAAGAAAGCAGTCATGATTTTCTATTCATTCTGCCATTTCACGTCCCTCCCCCTAAAACACCCCTTGTGGCCACAGATTGTGCACTCATTAAACTCATTAAGTTTTCTTAATCAAGTAACAATAAAAGTTATGTAAAATTCATTCTAATTTTGGTATTTACTTGCAAAGTTCTTTTAGAATTAGAAGTATTCTGTATATTCTACAGTCCTTGTTAGAATATATCAACAAAAAATTTCATTTTGTGTATGCGTATGTGTATGTTATCATGTTATCATTGAAATGAAGAAACGGCCCTCGTAATCCTAATTCCAAGTTTTAATGTTTTTTTAAATTATGAAATAATAAGGATAAATAATATAAATCAAATTATATATATATATATATATATATATATATATATATATATATATATATATATATATATATATATATATATATATATATATATATATATATATATATATGTTGAAGTTTGTAGAAAGAAATATGGCTAAAGGCGACTTCCAAAAAAACTTGAGAATTAAAGTTGGTTTTAAAAAAAGATTTGAAAAGAATTGACTTATAACTTATTTAATATGATGAATAACTATATCCTAAATTGATTCTTGACAAATCATATTAATCATTAGATGAAGTGAAACTCAAAATCACGAAAAGAGAGAGGGGGGGGGAGGGAGAGAGAAATGAAATTCCGTAAAGTATTCACTTTTCCCCATGTTGAAATACTGAATCATTTAAAAGATCTTTGATATTTTATTGCAAATAATTTTGCAAAGCATTATAATAAAGAATTTCTTGAATTTTTCTTTCTGTTTCAAATGCTCCAATGCTTCGTATGTTTACAGCAACGAGTATTGCAGAAACGAATAAGTGAAAATTTTGCAAAGCGACATTTTTGTTTACACATTCTCGAAACACAATTTATTACTATCTCAAGATGATTATCGACTTTTATAGATTGTAATCATGAAGCAGAAATATAAAACTTCAACATGTAAACAATGTGCGTGATATTAATATCCTATGTGATCAAAATCGTACATATTTCATTTTCATGAAATGGCGACAAAAAAATGTTTGTCCAGGTCCTACAGTCTGATATGAAAGTGTAAAGTGCTGTCTCTGTGTTGTAAAATATTAATGTCTTCAGGTGTTAGATTGCAACAGAGAGAATCTTAGAGGTTATATGTATATATATAGGAACATTATTCGCTCTGATGTATCACTGCAGTTTGTAGTAAAGAGAAAAGATGGATATTTTCTCTATGCTCCTGCCTCTCCTAATACTGACTCTTGGATTCAATTCTGGTAAGGTCAACATTTTTGAGAACTATGGATGTATTATTATAATCAGTATTTAATGTTTCTAGTTAAATCTAAATTCATTTTTGTATGTTTAGTAAAAGTTTTATTAATATGCAGTAGAACCTTCATTACCCAAGCTGACTGGGACCATAACCATATCAGACAATCGAAAATTCGTTTTATAGTGGCCAAAGTTTAAACCGTAATTTCTTTTCTTTCGAAAAGGTTTTTCAAAATTGTTTATATAAAATTATAAAAATAAGATTGCGAATATTATTTCGTTATAAAGCAGAATAAAGGAAATTAAAAATTTATAATCTGCATAGCGTTACCCCAACTGGCGTAGAAAAACTCCCGCATTTGCATTACCGTAACTGGCGTTGTAAATTCACGCATGCGCATTGTGTTCTGATTGTTGACATGACAACCATTATCAACAGACGATTTAAATTATTTTTAGATTAGTTGCATGCTTTTGTAATTAAAGTGTATTTATGTTAGATATATATTTTTTGTATATGCTTATAGTTTTAAGACCATCGTTTTTTAAGTAGTTTTTTTTAAACCTGTTTTCAACTGATTATTTTAAACGATTCGTTTTATTTTGTTAGTGTTTGATGCATTTAAAATTAAACATTGTTAATTAATCAATCTGGCCATGATGAATCTGAGAAAATTTTGTTGACAAATTTTTGAAATATTACATAAATTAAGAAAGATATTCTTTAGTGCCCATAAAGTTTAAACGCTCAGTAACTGTTTTCAATAATCATATTACAAAAAAATACTTTGTTTCAGTAAAAAATATTATTATATTAATTGCAGATTAATTCTTTCCATTTTAATTTAAAGTATAAATTCTACGGGAGCCAACAGAAAATGAGAGAGATACATATTACGTCATGACTGAAGGCGTTTATAATATTATGAGTGAATTATATGCCTATCAAAATTTGAAGTTTTAAAATATTTTGATGAAGAAGCTATTAAAGTAGGAATTGAATAAAATATTTAATTATTAAAATTTTAATGAACATTAAGATTGGCGAACCGGCTGGTCACCAAAGGCGGCTAGTAGTATATAAAGACGTAAATTGATTCTTACGCAGTTCTGTTGTCAAATGGTATATTTTGATTCTTGTAAAATTCAGAATTTATTCGAAGGTTGTGCATCTCGATTTCCTTTTTGGTTTCCTTAAATGTACTTCAAAAGCTTTAAATTAAACTTTTAATTAAATTGGAAATAATTTATAAGATTGAAGTAAAATTCTAAAAAGAAATAACTGTAGAGGTAAAATTCGAAGGATATTATTGGTTAAAAGACACCATACATTTGGGAAGAATTTCCCTTCCTCTTGTATATTTGCAGACGAGTATTAATGTGAAGAAAATTTATGAATTTGAAATGCAAACGATTAATTTGTTGTTAATTTATCGAAAGATTTAAAATGCAAACGATGTCGTCCTATATAAACATAGTGAAATTTAGATAATTGGTAGTTTTTGAGTGTTTAGCTTCATATGTACATTTTAATGGTAATTCTTCTTCTTTTTATAAATAATAAATAATTAAAAAATAATAAATGTTAAGCAATAATCTTTCATATGTAAAACTGTTTTCAATGTTTAATAAAAGAATATTGTAAAAACTTAAAAGCAAAGAAATCTGAAATTTTGATGCTTTAATTCCGCCAAAAACCTAAATAATAGTTCTTGATTTAGATTTTTCTAATTTATTTAATGAAAAAATGTAAAGAAATGAAAAAGCAACATATTAAAATAAATAAAGCGGAAACTGAAGATCCATCGAATAATAATGAGAACACAGTTCCTATAATATGAATACTATATTTTAATAACTACGTTATCAGTAAATTCTTCTAATTTTTTTTATGTTTCAATTTTTACAGCTCACGGTTCATCGTGTATAGAAAAATGCAAATTCGACAAACCTTGTAACAAGACTGATTTCGTCCAGGTAAGTTAGTAATATTTTAATTTAGAAGTGGAAAATATCTATTTTAATTATCACTAATTCTGAGCAGCCTTAATTAATTTTCTTTTTGAATATTATTTATTGAGTTATGAGGCATTTCCATTTTAAGAATCAATCATCTGTGGAGGAACCGATTTAGAGGTGTTATACATATCTGTATTCATCTTAGAAATGTTCCTTGCATTAATTTTGTTCCAATGAGACACATGACTTTCCTGCTGTTTTAGAAAAATTTTTTAAAAATGCATAGAGAAAAAATACTTAGACATAGAAAAAAACTACTTATAAGTTTCCCAGGCAATAAAATTTGGAATTGAATATAATTTGAAGAAATACTTAAAAATAAAAAAAAACTTTAGAATTAATCAAAACATTCTGCATAAATAACGTATAAATTCTGTATAAATTTAAAATCATATAAAGCATAAAAGTAACATGGTTTTAACATATGGCTTTGTAGATCTAAAACACTTTTACAACTTCGCGCAATTATTGTATTGTATCAATATATTATTTAAAGAAACTTCAATACATCATCTAAAATTACAAAATTTCTAACAATTCTATTTGGGAATCACAAATGGGTACGGAACCAACCACAATGGAAACGATACTAACGCCAAACTGTAATTCTTTTATGGTGCTATCTCGCCAAATATAGTAACCTAACTATAAGTGGTTACACATTTAGATAACTTACCCTATAGGTAACATAACTATTAGTAGTTACCACATTTAGTTAACCTAACCTACAGGTAACCTAAATGTTAATAGTTACCACATTTAGTTGGTAACCAAAAGTGATATCCTAACTCGATAGTTGGCGAATGTTTTAGTATTTGGCACGATCTGGTTGATACTGTGAAAAGTCTGCACTGTCTCCTTTTGTTTTACCAAAAAGGTTAGTTAACTAACATTGTAGTTTTGCTTTCTTTCATAAACGTAAAAACGCACCATGCTTGTCATTAGCCTTTACTATTTTATATGCATTCCTTTACTATTTTATATGAAATATTAATCAATATTTTGGAAATATATCAATAGTCAATATGGACAGTGGACACATCAGCGCTAAGAAACAAATTGTTATCTATCTCAGTTTTAATGAAATTCGTCCAAAATTTCTTTCAGTGAAATAAAAACTGCAAATTTAAAATAACAATGAATTAATAATAAAAACAATTTTATTTTCAAGATACAAAGCATATACTGCTTCCTACAATAAGTCCCTAGAGTACTTAAAGCAGAAAATTACGTTTAAAAGGCGATTCTTGGCGAAAATATCAAAAATATTTTTATTCAATAAGCTTAATTTTTTTCTTTATAACGCCGTTTGAATTTTGTTTTTGCCTCCATTTTTCGAAATGTAGCATTGATATTTATAATTTCATAATTTATTTTTCATAGCTAAATTTCAGCTTTAAATACAATTTTTCAGAATTTTAAATTTTGGTAATGTCTGCAAGCAAAAACACCTCATAAATTGAAATCCAAAGCATATTTTTGATCGAATTTCGCTCAATAATTCTGAATAATTTCGGTTGTGCCTGAACTATAAAATAAACAATCTGTTCGTTTAACAAGATTTTGCCATTGTTTTAATTTCTTCATAATGTGAAAGAAATTGATATCTTTTTTTATTTGTCGGTCAAAGTCCAATATTTAAAGACTGGATAGAAATATGACCTTTTTCTTGGTTCAGGAGCTAGAAAATATATTTCTAAAATAACCTTTAACATTTTGAACGCATTTTTTAGTAAACTTCTAAACTATAGGTTTTTTTGTATCTATTTAAAAAAAAAAAAAAAAAAAAAAAAAAAAAGATATATCTTACAATTTTTAATATAATTTCAAAAGTGGAGGGGGGGGGTCAGATTATTTATCATTACATCACATCTTAAACTTAATCAATGATTTATTTTAGCTCATCTTTTATTTATTCATTCATTCATTATGACTCATGATTGCTCAACATCAACATTTTATTAAAGTTTGGAATTTATAAATACAATAATAATTAAGGGAAACAATGGAATAAAAATTAATTATGAGGAAAAGTTAATATTACCTTAATATAAGTAGTTATTTTTCAAGTATATTTATTCGAAATTTTGGAGAACAATATTTTTAATCGAACTGCTAGAAGTTCATTCTCCGCCCAGAAGTCCCAGTCCCCCTAGTCACAACATGCCACTGTTAGGAATCGCATATTCTATTGTAAAGATTTCTCTTCTTTCGCATGCCTAACCACTTAGTAAGTCATATCACTGACTCTTCGACCCACCCGAAGGCATACGGCCAAAATTACTGAATGACTGGACAACAACACTGGCGGAAACTGTAGTTAAGTCCTAAGGGCCACCACCGGCCACGGTACAACCCTTCCCTAACAAAGTACGTCCCGTCATCGATGGGAGGAGCCAGACCCCCACCTTTTCTTGTACCCTCCAGCTTGGCAAGAACCAACCACTATGCCGGAGGCTTCTCATCCTCATTTCGAGGTGCACCTTGAGAAGATTAACCATTTAGTAAAGTTTGTCCCTTGATTTTAGAATAATCCTGCAGTGCTCTGTTTTAAAATTTAGGTTCAGTTTGCTCTTCGGTTAAGATACGAGTGCCAATGGATTCAGAATTTATTTGTTTGATTCATTCAAAAACAAGAAAAAATATTTCATCAACAATATTGCAAACCATTTCTCAAATAATAGAAACCAAACAACAAAACCGGAATGCGTTGATGTTATTCCAATTCTGATTATTTTTTTTCAACGAAATTCTTTTACAACCTTAGACCTTTTATTTAGCTACAGAATGAACTGAAACTAACAAAACAATTCTTTATTGCATTTCAGAACACCCCGTGTTCTTATTCCTGCGTCTGTGATGGAGAGTACACTTACTATGTGGAAGAAACCTTCACAGAATGCGGAAGGGGAAAAGTAATGATATTTTTTTTATTTTAAAAACTTTTTCAGTACTTACTTATTAAAATTTTCCGAGTAATTTCATTAATTAAGTAATCAATTTAAAATAAGTACTCCACCAAGAATTAATTTATATTATTACTCTCTTTTATTCTAATTTTTAATTTGTTATTAATGCTTCTAGGCGCCTTAAGCGACCCGTTTGTTCGTCATGATTAGTGTTTGCTCAAATTTTCAATTAAATATTTTGCGTAATTTGGTATAAATATTCTAGTCCTTTTAAATGAATATTTTAAGATTTTACGCACATATAACTTATGTTATTTTAGCAATTTATTACCGCTCTATTAATTGATCACCAATTATTAACTTGTGTGTGATTATTACCGATTATTAAATCAATCAATTATCACCAATTATTAAATTGTGAAATCCAGATATTACCCACTATAATATGATTGTACAAAGCTGACAATTCGTTTTGAGATTCGTTAATTTAATATCGGGATATGATGAAATTATACATTTACCCAATTAAATTCCATTTTTTGAGAATTCTTGTGGATTTTTTCATTACTTTAATAATTCTATATAAAATCGATTGATTGAAGCAATTTAAAATTTTTTATCATTTTTCTCTTCTATTGTGCAATTATTTTCGTTGATTAAAACTTTTTATCTTATTTTTATGCACATTCGTCATGTTCCATGTTTTAGCATCAGAATTTCCATCAATTTGAACAGTTTTTAATGAACAAAGGATTTTATTAAATTTAGAAATTATCAGAGAATTCTGAAGAATTTCCAACAAATAATTATTCATTTTAAATAATTTTATACCTTTAAATTTTATAAATATATTTTGGATAGAAGCTTACGCTTTACATTTTCTTCTTTCTTATTTTTAAAATACTGAAAATTATGCAAAATATTATGATAAGTAGAATATTTTATACACTTAGAATTAATAATAAAACTTAATAAATGTGTAACAAATCTTTATATTAATTCATTTAAGACAGATTTGTTAAGATTTTACTGTTTTAATTCATTCTTGTTCATTTACATTTTTTTTCTTCTTTCAAGTATTGCGCTATACGCAAGAGTGTAAAAACTTAAAATATTTTATTTCAAAATGCTACCATGAGATGTTAACAAGATTAATTCATTTCTAACCATTTATATAATTTCTAGCGGTGCTACCAAGGCGAATGCCTCAATGAAGTGCCAAACCGTTGCCAAAATTACTATGGAAGTGATTATCGTGGACTTTTGGTGAGTGAAAAAGAAAACGATAAAATAAAACGAGACTTGTCTCATTACAGCAGATAATTATTTTTTCATCGTTACTAAAAATCATTTGCTCATCAGTATTTGCTTATTTTCGTAAATGCTTTCTTTTAAAAATGTTAGTTGAAACAAATTCTATATATATTTAAAAATAATTACTATAAAAACTGAATAAAACATGTAAAAATAATTATTTATTGAATATTTTCAAAAATCCGAAAACTTTTAAACTCTCTATAAAAAAATAATTGAATCAGAACATTATTTTTAACATGTAATTAAATTATTATTACGAAAAATTTTGATTAAAAGTTTTGCTATGTTTCAAATTATTTTCGAATTATTTGAATATCAGTGTAAAATATCCACATTTTTTCAAGAATTTAGGGATTTCTTTAAATTTCAAAAAATATCTTTTATAAAAGATTATTATACAACAGAAAATTCAATTCATTATTCATTAAAAAATAAAATAATAGGTATATAAATCAAAAATTTTGGAAATTCGAAACAAATATTTTGAAAACATTTTTAGCTATCGTGTTTCTGAAATGAAAATCTGTTGCAAAATTACATTTTCAAAAAAATAAAAATAAAATTTTTATTTAACCTAGTAAGAAAAATATCTCTAATAGTTTGCAATTTTAGAGCTGTGTAGTTTTCCCTTTTGGTTTTTCATTATAATTTAAATTTTTTAATCTTAATGATTGGACATTTGTTTCTTTGATGTTTTCTTGATAATTATCGTTTGTTATTATATATCAATATTTCAGCAATCATGGATTAATTTGAATATTTCTTCAATCAGCTGAATATGAAATCCATGTTAACTGACCTTAAAATAATTTTCTAGATAAAAATAAAGCTGAAAAGATAATTAAACTTATTCATGAGTTTATTATCAATATCATGGCGGAAAGGAAAAATCAGTGAATGGCCATTTTTAAATACTTCAGAAATTTGAAATAATGCACCAAAGAATTTAGAAATACGTTGCAAATGGATTCCATTCTAATTTCTTGTGTATATTGAATGCCATAAAGTAAATATTCATCGATTGAAAATTTATATTAAAAATATTGAAAATTGCTTCATTGCCGTATCTTTAAAATTTCATTTTCAGCTATTAAATTTCATACAAGGGTTTTTAATAAACTTTCAGAACATCGTAGGAATAAAGTACAAATAATTTTGGGAAAAATTAAAATAATAGGTTTTCTCGAATTGGACAATAAAAAAATCATGATATTATGTCAAAAATGAGTTTCGAATGTAAGCAAATAGGTATTTAAAATTTAGAAATATGAATAGAAAAGATAATAAGAATTTTTTTTTTGAAATTTAAAATATGTTTCGAAATACTAACAAATATTAAAAAATTTTGGTATGCAATTTTTTTTTTTTTCAAAATTAGATATTTTTGAAGTTGAAACTTTAAGAAACTGCTTTTAAATTATTATATAACATTTATTCATATACTTATTTTCAAATGAATGAATAAACACAACTTAGAATATTTCAAATCTCTCCTCCTTCAATTCTAATCTTCACGTGATACTTTATCAATGGAAATATTTCCTAAATGATTGATAAGTTTTATTTTATATCTTCAAAACAATGAACTTGGAAAGAATAATCCTGAAATGTATGCATCTACAGTGATTGGGGCTAGCATTTTAACATCAGTAAAACTTAATATATTTCTATGTTGAAATTTTCTAAATATATTTGAGCCAGCTGCCTTTCCTGAAAGTAAAATCAAAGTTTTCGCAAGAAAAATGCCATATGAGGAATTTGAATTACATTAGTATACCGACTAGGATCTGCAAGCATGATTGATTAAAAGCAGTTCAGTAAATATCGTTTACTTTTGACATCTTTAGTTGAAATGATTTGCAGTAATCTATCAAATATGTGAATATTTGAAAATGAAACAAAACGCTTAATTTCCAAAAAGAATAAAAATGGTTTTCATATATAATATGTGTAAAATATAAATGCAATGCATATGAATTAAACTCTTTGAAAATTCTACTTTCTTTAAATCTCGTGTGCGTGTATTTCGGTAGCGGAAAAATAATAGTTTTAAACGAAAAATTAGACACAAAAAGGTTTATGGAACGTTATTTGATTTTAAAATGTGTTTTTATTTGAGTGAAAAAAATAATGGAATATTTTTTTATTAAAATTTGTTTAAAGTTTCCGATTTATGTGCACAGTTTTATTACAAATCTTTATATTCAGATGGACATACCTAGGTTTTCCGTCTTTTAAATCAGTACGATGTATGTAAATTTCTTTTTCCTTTAATTGTTATGTGCTAGTAATACAAGTGTTGCTTTAAAACGGGACGTTAATATAACTAAACTAAACCAAACCAAACCAAACTAAACTAGTAATGCAATAATAAAGTGTGGATATAATTAAACAGCTTTTAATTATTAACGGCTATTTACAGCTAAACTAAAAAAATCTTAAACATGAATATAACTCAAAAATGAAATATGATATGAATTTGAAATTGATTTAAAATATATGAGCATATTTGATCAACTCTCCTTCAAGCATTTTAAAGATTTAGTGAAGTCAGTGTTTGCAAATTCTGCCCTGTGCTATTTACATATTGGGTATGAGAAAAGTCATCTTTATTTAAAATTCTATAAAATTTTAAAATATTTATAAAACTACCCTTTTTATAAATATTTTTGTTAGGTCAAAATTTCGTTGCCTTTTCTCAAAAGACGACATTTTCAACATACATCACTTTTCGCTGGTACAAATTTATAATTCGTTTTCAAAATGGCACAAGCTACAAACTGTACACAGTTTCTCATTTTCTCTATTCTTTCAGAATCCGAGCAATCCTTGCGTCTATTACTGTTTAAACGTCTATTCACCTTGCATAATTTATGAAGAAAATGTTGCCAACGGCGGAAGGTGTTATACATACTCAAACACTGCAGGGGTAAGTGAATCAACTAGTTTGATCTCCTTTTTCATCGTTTTACAAATGGCGAAAATAATAGCCGTAACTATTTAAAATGTAAAGAAAATTATTCAAAATACATTCTGCCAATTTTTGGAAGAGGTAGAAAATATAAAACGTAAATCTGATTTTAAATCTGATCTGAAAAGCCAACCAGATGAGATAAAGGGCACGTGAAGAAGCAGGAATTATGAGTTAAGAACGGGTAAAAATAATTTATTTGGCTTCCAGTTGAATTGTACCTACTCGAATAATTTCATCCAGAAACACGCAGGCTTCGCAATTGTGATCCAGATCCTGGTGAACTCTTTTCAAATAAAATTGGCTACCATAAATGATTTAAATTATTCTGTTTCTGAGCTATCGCGTTTACTTGTATGAG
This sequence comes from Argiope bruennichi, assembly GCF_947563725.1. NCBI lineage: Eukaryota > Metazoa > Arthropoda > Arachnida > Araneae > Araneidae > Argiope > Argiope bruennichi. The sequence continues at coordinate 113,433,246 of NC_079153.1, read as the reverse complement.
GATGGATAAACTGAAAAACTGTTGACCCAAGTCGGGTTTGATTGAAAATTTTATATGTATCTTCAGTTAAGAAGTTAAAACTGTATATTAAATTTTATTTATGTAACTAGGTAACATTTTTTTCATTTACACCCGGATACATAGACAAATTTTCCTTGCATGTATTTTGTTCAAAATTTGATAGAAATATACTAATTTGGTATAATGTCCGCTTTACAAATTTCATCTCTCTAGCTCAATGCATTTCTGAGTTATCATTTTTATAGAAAGACAAACACAATTCCAAATATTTTTTTTTAGAATTGGAGAGATCTGAAGAGGGGTAATTCTTTTTTTTTTTTTACTACGACTGCAATAATTTTTCATTTCATGTTTCTTATATGAGAAAGTATGAAAGAATCAGTAATTTATTTTTAGGTTTTTGTGTATCTCATCTTAATTGTGTTGTCTTTTATAAATAGCGGAAAATTTTATTAAGTGTTCGGTATTTTTTAAAAATATATTGTATATTTTGATTGAATACTTCGTTTCTTATAGAAATTATCGATTTTTATTTTATAGAATTGCTTCAAAGGAAGATGTGTAGAAGGTAAGAAGTTGCTTATAAATTTTTTTTTTTTTTGATTATTATCAAGCTAATTCATTTGTAAGCGAAATAACCCGCACACAATGACAGTAAGGCAATTAAAAAGCAGAGTAACACGTTCTTAGCCTAGCGTTTTATTTTGATAAGTTTCTTATTGTGAAAACTAATCTTTCTTTTTTTCTCTCTCTTTAAAACGACTTCGGGAAAAAGAAATCAGGAAAATTTTAAATGTATGGGAAATTAAATAAAATTACAAGAATGAGAAATTTTTGTAACTTTCAATTGTTTGTAGAAAACTGAATTATGTAGAGTAGTACTTTAAATATTTTTTAAATAAGTGTTTCTTTTTTTTTGGTTGCTGTTTTCTTTTTCTATGTAGGCTTTAGTTTGCGATAAAATCCATTTTAATGCAAGCAGATGAAATGTATCTACTCTAATGTCTAATGAAAATATGAAAAAATATGGTTTTATTTGACTGAAAAATGATGTGAAGCAAAGCCTTCTGTTTATCAAATAATTTCTTCAAACTTTTGTAAATTGACACACAAGGAGTTTGCAAATGAAAAGATACGAAACGACACTGTGGATATAAATGAAGACTTTATTTAAAGTATACACCATAGGCTTGAGCACAATGATCCCATTGATTATCGAGTCCAAGGATTACTTGTTCCCAGAATTCCTGTAACCGTGACGAGACCCAATCCTTCACAGCCTCCTTGAAATCGCCGTTCGAGTTGAAGAGCTTCCCTTTCAGATGTTTTTTCAGGGAACAAAACTCATGAAAATCACAGAGCGACATGTCCGTGCTGTAAGACGGATGGTCGAGCTGCTCCCACTTGAACTTGGCCAGTTCCAGTTGTTACGATGTTTCGTACCTTTTCATTTCAACACCCCTTGTATTACGTAGTTTTCAAATTAAGCTTTATTTCTGACCTATATTTAAACACTGAAGTACAACTAATGAATCACATGAAATGTTCAAATATTTTTTTCTCGTTATGAAGAATCAAAACAAGTATATGAAATCGTTTAATATGTTCAGGTTGTTTGTTGTTACTGTTGTGCAGGAACTGAAATACAATCGCGGAACAACAAGCGGAGCCACCCAGCAGTACTCTGCTACCATTCTTTATATATGAAAACTAAAAACATCATTTTCATCATTTTTAATATCATTTTTAAAGCTAGTAACATATGTTAAAGACATTGTACCTAAAATGTTCATAGTAAATTGTCTTCATATTTAAAAATGGAAATTTTTTTAAATTTTTAAATATATATATATAATAATTCTAAAATCCTGAAACTTGATAACAATAATCCGACTAGAACAAAAAAAAGGCATTGTAAGAATTGCCAAAGCAAAAAACGATCAGATTTATTAAATTATTAAGTAATTTAAAATGTCGCTTTATTTGAAGCATAAATGTTCAAATTAAAGTATGTTACAAAAAATATTCTATTAAAAAACTGTTTAGTTGTTGTAACACGCTAATCCTTTTTACGCATTAAAAATAATCTGAAATCGTGTTTAGATACTAATTAACTTGAATAAATCCGAAGTGATTTTTGAGATTTTTATCATTATATTTGAAAATTCCTTCCTTAACATACAATATTTAACATGATTTATTTTGCTGTTTTGGTTTTTTTTCTGTAGATTTAACATTTAAGGCATTCTACAATTTTTTTCTTGCAGTTTTTAATTGAAAATTTTATTTACATTATATATTGAAAGGTTTCTAAGACAATAAAATGATATAAATTAAGCAAGATAATGTTTTTCAAATGTCCTCTTGTTCTATTACTTATTTCAAAAACGAAGCAATGCATTTTGATTCAAGCAAGTTTCTTAGAAATCATTCAAAATTTTTCAAATAATTTTTAAAGAATTCCAAAAACAACATGCATTTGATTTTTAATTAAAATCAGTTTCATTTAATATTCCAGCAATAAAATTTGAAAATTAATTTTTTATAAAAGCTTATTTTATAATTTTGAAATATTTCATTACAATTTTTTTAAATTATCGTAATAATAATCAGCAATTTTTTTTTTTTGTAAAAAAAATTCATTTCATAATTCAACGAATACTAGAATTTAAATACATATTTCAAATACAAGTTACATAAAAATATCGCATTCTGATTTTAGAGGAAAAAAAATATTTTCTCCATACTGAAATGTACTTAATCTCAAATGAAGAATTTTACATCAAATCTTCTAGTTCAATAAAAAAACTTTTGGATGAAAATTTTTCGATCTCAATATTATGCAATATAAATTGCATCCGGTTAGAATGTATCTAAAAAGTAGAATATAAAATTTATTTTTTCTCATACAAAATTAGAAAAAATATACTGTATGGTATTTCTGATTACACAATTCTAAGACATCATCACTAAAATGAATAATTAACAGGGAAATTCATACAATAGATAACAAAATATAGTTTAATAACAACAGACATTTAAATAGCACAGAAGTAACCTTAAAAATGCAAAGTTTTAAGAACCATATTAAGTTGTTTTCTTTAATAAATATTCAGATACAAAGAAACTTAATGAGACAGTTAAAAAAATTATTATGCTTGAACTCCATTGCGATTTTTAGTGCAACAAAAACAATTTTGAGGATGCAAGAAGTAATGGATAAAGCATGATAATTCGATAGTATGGGATAAAATATTTATTCTTTAATGAGTATCATTACATTTTATTTTATATTCGCTTAAATGAATCAATTATATGCGTAGAGCATAGAAATGTGAAACTGATTTAATAATTAATCCTTTATGGTGCAATTGAATTGTCCATACTAAAATTTCATAAATATAAAGCTCTCAAAAATATATACACCATTCGAAAAATTTCTGCACCTTAAATCAAACGATTTAATAAAAATGCAAAATTTCTGTTCCATGATTTCATGTAAAACGCCTTTATCAGCAATGACTTGATAAAAGTAATGCTGATAAAGGCGGCAGATTGAATAGGAAATATAATTTCGATATCATTTGGTATTTGGTCGCAATCTCAATGGTTGGTGTCACCCATTTTTCAATTATAAATATTAAGTTCCTGGTATCTTCGTAAAAAGAAGTGGCTTTTGACCAATTTTAATTTTGAATTGTGTAGCAGTAATGAAATGGGTGTTTGAGGGGACGAATCATTAATCTCTCCCTTTTTAACGCATCTCTCCCTTTCAGACGGAAGAAGAGCTAACGCTGCATCAAGAGCAGCAGCTGCATCGGATAGAGGGGGATCAGTCGCTGCATCAGGATCATCAGCTGCTGCAGACGGAAGAGGAGCTAGCGCTGCATCAGGAGCAGCAGCTGCATCGCAAAGAGGGGGATCACTCGCTGCATCAGGGTCAACAGCTGCTGCAGACGGAAGAAGAGCAAACGCTGCATCAGGAGCAGCAGCTGCATCGCAAAGAGGGGGATCACTCGCTGCATCAGGATCACCGGCTGCTGCAGACGGAAGAGGAGCTAGCGCTGCATCAGGAGCAGCAGCTGCATCTCAAAGAGGAGGATCACTCGCTGCAGCAGGATCAACAGCTGCTGCAGACGGAAGAAGAGCAAACGCTGCATCAGGAGCAGCAGCTGCATCGCAAAGAGGGGGATCACTCGCTGCATCAGGATCAACAGCTGCTGCAGACGGAAGAGGAGCTAGCGCTGCATCAGGAGCAGCAGCGGCATCGGATAGAGGGGGATCACTCGCTGCATCAGGATCATCAGCTGCTGCAGACGGAAGAGGAGCTAGTGCTGCATCGCAAAGAGGGGGATCACTCGCTGCAGCAGGATCAACAGCTGCTGCAGACGGAAGAAGAGCAAACGCTGCATCAGGAGCAGCAGCTGCATCGCAAAGAGGGGGACCACTCGCTGCATCAGGATCATCAGCTGCTGCAGACGGAAGAGGAGCTAGCGCTGCATCAGGAGCAGCAGCTGCATCTCAAAGAGGGGGATCACTCGCTGCAGCAGGATCAACAGCTGCTGCAGACGGAAGAAGAGCAAACGCTGCATCAGGAGCAGCAGCTGCATCGCCAAGAGGGGGATCACTCGCTGCATCAGGATCAACAGCTGCTGCAGACGGAAGAGGAGCTAGCGCTGCATCAGGAGCAGCAGCTGCATCGGATAGAGGGGGATCACTCGCTGCATCAGGATCATCAGCTGCTGCAGACGGAAGAGGAGCTAGCGCTGCATCGCAAAGAGGGGGATCACTCGCTGCAGCAGGATCAACAGCTGCTGCAGACGGAAGAAGAGCAAACGCTGCATCAGGAGCAGCAGCTGCATCGCAAAGAGGGGGACCACTCGCTGCATCAGGATCATCAGCTGCTGCAGACGGAAGAGGAGCTAGCGCTGCATCAGGAGCAGCAGCTGCATCTCAAAGAGGGGGATCACTCGCTGCAGCAGGATCAACAGCTGCTGCAGACGGAAGAAGAGCAAACGCTGCATCGCCAAGAGGGGGATCACTCGCTGCATCAGGATCATCTGCTGCTTCAGACGGAAGAGGAGCTAGCGCTGCATCAGGAGCAGCAGCTGCATCTCAAAGAGGGGGATCACTCGCTGCAGCAGGATCAACAGCTGCTGCAGACGGAAGAAGAGCAAACGCAGCCTCAGAAGCAGCAGCTGCATCGGATAGAGGGGCATCACTCGCTGCATCAGGATCATCAGCTGCTGCAGACGGAAGGGGAGCAAGCGCTGCATCAGGAGCAGCAGCTGAATCGCAAAGAGGGGGATCACTCGCTGCATCCGGATCAACAGCTGCTGCAGACGGAAGAGGAGCTAGCGCTGCATCGCAAAGAGGGGGATCACTCGCTGCAGCAGGATCAACAGCTACTGCAGACGGAAGAAGAGCAAACGCTGCATCAGGAGCAGCAGCTGCATCGCAAAGAGGGGGACCACTCGCTGCATCAGGATCATCAGCTGCTGCAGACGGAAGAGGAGCTAGCGCTGCATCAGGAGCAGCAGCTGCATCTCAAAGAGGAGGATCACTCGCTGCAGCAGGATCAACAGCTGCTGCAGACGGAAGAAGAGCAAACGCTGCATCAGGAGCAGCAGCTGCATCGCCAAGAGGGGGATCACTCGCTGCATCAGGATCATCTGCTGCTGCAGACGGAAGAGGAGCTAGCGCTGCATCAGGAGCAGCAGCTGCATCGGATAGAGGGGGATCACTCGCTGCATCAGGATCATCAGCTGCTGCAGACGGAAGAGGAGCTAGCGCTGCATCAGGAGCAGCAGCTGCATCGCAAAGAGGGGGATCACTCGCTGCAGCAGGATCAACAGCTGCTGCAGACGGAAGAAGAGCAAACGCTGCATCAGGAGCAGCAGCTGCATCGCAAAGAGGGGGAACACTCGCTGCATCAGGATTAACAGGTGCTGCAGACGGAAGAAGAGCAAACGCTGCATCAGGAGCAGGAGCTGCATCGCAAAGAGGGGGATCACTCGCTGCATCAGGATCAACAGCTGCTGCAGACGGAAGAAGAGCAAACGCAGCCTCAGAAGCAGCAGCTGCATCGCAAAGAGGGGGATCACTCGCTGCAGCAGGATCAACAGCTGCTTCAGACGGAAGAAGAGCAAACGCTGCATCAGGAGCAGCAGCTGCATCGCAAAGAGGGGGATCACTCGCTGCATCAGGATTAACAGGTGCTGCAGACGGAAGAAGAGCAAACGCTGCATCAGGAGCAGGAGCTGCATCGCAAAGAGGGGGATCACTCGCTGCATCAGGATCATCAGCTGCTGCAGACGGAAGAGGAGCTAGCGCTGCATCAGGAGCAGCAGCTGCATCTCAAAGAGGGGGATCACTCGCTGCAGCAGGATCAACAGCTGCTGCAGACGGAAGAAGAGCAAACGCAGCCTCAGAAGCAGCAGCTGCATCGGATAGAGGGGCATCACTCGCTGCATCAGGATCATCAGCTGCTGCAGACGGAAGGGGAGCAAGCGCTGCATCAGGAGCAGCAGCTGAATCGCAAAGAGGGGGATCACTCGCTGCATCCGGATCAACAGCTGCTGCAGACGGAAGAAGAGCAAACGCTGCATCGCAAAGAGGGGGATCACTCGCTGCATCAGGATCATCAGCTGCTGCAGACGGAAGAGGAGCAAGCGCTGCATCAGGAGCAGCAGCTGCATCGCAGAGAGGGGGATCACTCGCTGCATCAGGATCAACAGCTGCTGCAGACGGAAGAAGAGCAAACGCTGCATCAGGAGCAGCAGCTGCAGGAGATAGAGGTGTAGGGATAGGAATTGGAGCTGGAAGAGGAAGGGGAAGTGGGTACGCCGCAATCTCTGGATCAGTAGCTGGGGCAGGAAGAGGATTAGGAAGTGTAGCAGCTTTTGGACATGAATCAGGAGAAGGAACCGTTTACGGATCAAGAGTCGGAACATTAAGAAGCGGAATTACAAGAGGATCAAATGTCATCTACAATTACAACGACGCTGGTAATTCTGCCTTCTCAGGCAGTTACGCAAACAACGGAGAAAGGGGAGGCAACTACTTCTACGAAACACCGGATTACTCAGCTGACACAGGAGAAGGAGGAGCAAGCAGTTACTCACAAAGCAGTAACTTTAATAATGAATATGGAGGATTTTTGAATGGCCCGATATATTCGAGTTATATAGATCCATCGGTTGGTGACTATGATTACGAAATTTATTAGGGATGAAAGGGAATTTTTATGGGTAGTGGTATCACAGCAAAACATATTGTCTAATCGTTCCTTTTCATAAATGGAATTGTTTGAAAATTTGATATTTGTTATTATTTAATTTTTTTCTCTCTATTTTAATGCCTGTAAAATGAATTCGCATGTTAAACTTGATCTATTATGGACTAAGACTTATGCTTGAAAGAGAAAAATCATTTAAAACATCGTGCAAATTTTTATTAACTGTTGTTTTTAATACAACACATTTAACGTTAATTTTTACAGCAATCATAATAAATATAGTTTGAAAAGTATCCGCCTCTGTCTTTTTTTTCTTGGTTTCGATAACTCTTCTTCAGACTCTACAACTATATATAAGTAATTATGGATCTGCATCTGATATCCTATCGTTGTTTCCAGTTTCCCACTGTCTTTCTGTAAAATACAAATTTTAAAAAAGTATTATACAAAATGCTTTTTTTTTCATTATAAGTATTTCAATCATATTTTTAATTCTTAACCAACACTTTGAAATACAAAACTTCTCACATTTATACGCCGAACTCGTAAAATATAAGGGTGTGTTTAATTCAATATTTTTAATCGATAAAAGAAATTGTTACCTCAAATTTACATTATTATAATGTGTATTTAAATATATAATTGTAAACTGTAAAAATCTATATACATATTCATGGAATAAAAAAGAATTCATAATAAGTCATTGAAGCATTAAAAAATTGTCATTTAATATAAGACTATATATTTACTAGCATATCCGCTATAAATCAGTGCGAGTTTTTTTATAAAACCTTGGGTACGTTTTCATGTTATCCTGCGTTTTCCATGGTATGATTTCTCATTTTTTCCCAATATTATATGACATGTATTTCAAAATTAAACGCTTTCTATGAGCTCGTCGTGAGTATGAGAATTAAAATAGAAACTTTAATAGTACCTTCGTCTTTCAAGTGTTTCAATTTTTGACAGTTATCGGATTTTAAAGTAAGTAATTTCATATTAAAAAATCAATTAATGTTTCTTGAGCATTTTTCTGTGTTATATTTTACAACAAATATCTACACGTTATTAGAAACTTCATTTTATCAATAATCTGTTCAGAATGTAAATATTATATAAAAGGAATGTAAATGAAGTAACATTTTTTAATAACATTGACGAATTATTAACAACTAAAACTAAAATTTAAGGTAATAAAGACTAAATTAAGGTTCCATTTCTTTATATCCCTACATGAAATGCATCTATTACAGCAATTCTTTATTTATATTAAATTGCCAAATAGCATTCACTTTTCAAATTTAAAGCAACATTTAACATTTTTAATTAATTATTAAATTTATATCTTATATATTATAGAATATACACCACTTTTGGCACACATCTAATCATCATCAGAATATTATTGAATACAGTACATGAAAATAGTGATGCCAAACGAAAAAATAGCAAATGCCGTATCACTGTTGAAAAATAGCAGCTGCTAACTAATTCCATAAATGTACAGTGAAATTCTAAAACTCCAGTAAAATGAAACAGGAAATAAAGTAGATCTTATCTGAATATTACTTCGGACTAATAACATTTTTTAAACAGTAATTAAATGATATAATCTTCTTTTTCAAAATATTTAGGATAGGAAAAGCGGAGAAGAATCAAACAACAGATTTCCCAAACAGATTTGATTTCACTAGTATATGAATGAAATTACTATTAAGGATACTGAGCTGATGAAGTTGCAGGAAATTGTAAAAATAATCAATGATTTAAAAATAATAACAATAAAAGGAACATGGTGAAAGAAGAGATGATGAATATAGTTGTACAATTATGATTAAATAAAAATATAAATTTTTTAAATAATAAATTGAAAATTATATTTTAAATAGTGTAGTCTTTACAAATGAAATAGAAATTTAAAGATATAAAATTGCCTTTTCTTAGTTTTGATTCTAATTTCCAAAAAAACAAATAGATGCAAATGCCGCATCAAATGTTTTCTTAATTAGTATTATTTTTTATAAAAATTATATTTTATAGATGTCGAAGTTATTTTAAAGGAAATATTGTCATTTTTAAAAAAAACTACGAAAATAAATAGTGATACAAATATTTGACTTCGTATTAACTATTTAATTTGTTCAGGATTTTCTGTGGGAAGTATAAAAGAAAGTTGAAGAGAGAGTAATCTCACAAATTAATCTCAGCTAAGTTCATCTGCGAAAATAAATAACGTCAAACGGTTTAAAATTACCTGAGTAGATTATAAAAAATCCTTTTAAAATTGATGACTTGATATATATATATAAATAAGCGAGTTCGCATTTCTCTGTAAGATACAGCAGTGGTTATGAGATTGTGTTCCTTTAACGGGTCGTACCTTTTAATAGCAACCACTAGTCCCTGCACCAGTGATTGTTATTTTGCAATTGATCTTATTACCCTTGTTATTAGAAAGAGTAATCTCACAAATTAATCTCAGCTAAGTTCATCTGCGAAAATAAATAACGTCAAACGGTTTAAAATTACCTGAGTAGATTATAAAAAATCCTTTTAAAATTGATGACTTGATATATATATATAAATAAGCGAGTTCGCATTTCTCTGTAAGATACAGCAGTGGTTATGAGATTGTGTTCCTTTAACGGGTCGTACTTTTTAATAGCAACCACTGGTCCCTGCACCAGTGATTGTTATTTTGCAATTGATCTTATTACCCTTGTTATTAGAAAGAGTAATCTCACAAATTAATCTCAGCTAAGTTCATCTGCGAAAATAAATAACGTCAAACGGTTTAAAATTACCTGAGTAGATTATAAAAAAAATCCTTTTAAAATTGATGACTGCCTTTGGATTATCAAATATAACATAGAAATGTACCATTTTTGCCTTTTATCTTAATAATGTATAAAATTGATATACCAAACTCATAACGCAAATGCTTCGATTTATAAAGAATAATTTAATGTACCTTAAATAAGTTTGAAAAAAAACATTATATATGTTCACATAATATATTAGGATCCTAATATGTTACATGAAGTAACTTTATAAATAAGTAACATTATTATAAAAAAGGAAAAAAAATTCCCACGACTGGAATTTTTTAAATATTGAAAAATGTAAAGCCAAATTAAGCAGGAAGAAAGAGTTATAATTTTTGTTTTATTTTACGATAATGCAAATATTCCAATCCTCCTAAAGTTAATTGATATCTATTTTACACCATCTTCCCCAAAGCCGAATAGTTTTATTCTTATTACTTATTCTTGGTTAAATACCAATGCAAATCAATAATTTTCGCTGGTTTTTCTGGTTATTTCCTGGTTTAAATAAATCTTTAAAAATATAATGATAAAAAGTCGTCGGATATATATATATATATATATATATATATTTATATAAGCGAGTTATCATTTATCTGTACGATAGGGCAATGGTGATGTGATTGTGTTCCGTTAACGGGCCGCATCTTTTAATAGTAATCACTGGTCCATGCACCAGTGATTGTTATTTTGCAATTGATCTTAGTACCCTTGTTATTATTAGCGACGACCTGTCATTCAGATATCACTGACGTCCAAAATGCCAGAAAAGGAGTTTGACTGAGAAGTTGTCAGCCTTATGTGCCTAAAGATTATTAAAGAAGAAAATGTTGAAATTTTATTTCGATAAAAAAAAGCATACCATGCACATCCAGTATATCAATCCTTAGCAATATACTCTCACATTTTACAATTAATAGCTCATTATAAGGTTGCAATAACTGACAGTTATTATGAGACAGTTTGAATATTCTAAGGAACAAGTAGTTTTCCGAATATACACTGACTGGCCAAATTATTATGACCAACCCCTCAATACGGTGTTGGACCACCTTTATCCCGTAATACTGCTCACATTTTTCTTGGCATACATTCTGTAAGATGTTGGTGGTGGAGGAATTTGACCCCATATCCGGTGAACTGCATTTTCCAGTTCCTTCAGATTGGATGGCACTGGATACAGCTGTTTGATGCCCCGTTCGATCTCATCCCACAAATTCTCAATTGGATTGAGATCTGGTTATTGTGCGGACCAACGAAGTCAGGTAAAGTCAGCGCCATTTTCTTCAAATCATCTAACGGCAATACCAGCTGTATGACAAGGTGCATTGTCTTGCTGAAAGTATCCACCTCCGGCAGGGTGCATCATAAACATAACAGGATGTGCTTGATCTGCGCGAACACTTAAATACCCTTGGGAATTCAGACGTCGTTCCACAGTAATCAAAGGACCCATGAAATGCCAAGGAAACATCTCCCAAACCATAATATTGCATCCACCATCTTGAAGTGCTGTGGCAATGCAGTCGGGATCCATGCTTTCGCTCTGTTTTCGTCACATCCGAACCCTGCCATCTGCATGGTGTAATTGAAACACGATTCATCAGACCACATGACCCCTTTCCAGTCATCTACTCTCCAATTCTTATGCGCCTTTGCAAACTAGAGACGTCTGTTCTTGTTCAAGGCTGACAGCAGGAGCTTTCGAACAAGTCTTCGGCTCCTATAGCCTATACGGTGTAATGTGCGCCGGACAGTTCATTCAGGGACATTCGCAGTTGCATATTGATTAAGATTCCCTGTTATTTGACGTTCCTCTTTTGTTGGAATGGACAATTCTGGTTAGTCTCCTTTCAACGCTCGAGAATTCAGCACGTTGAAACACGGTTTTCTGCTTAGTAGTCCACTCCCTATACATATTAATAACTGCTGTTCTTGATCACTTCACAAGAACATCCATTTTTCTGATACTGGCTCCGACGCTTTCAGCGCCTACAATCATCCCGCGTTCAAACTCAGTTAAGTCACGTTTTTTGCCCATACTTCCGCACAAACACAGTACAATTGATGGTTCACTTGCCTTGCATTCCCTTTTTATAGCTATCTCGCCCTCTAGCGGCAACATTGTGACGCAATAGCTCATTTTGCATAAAACTGTCAGGTGGTCATAATAATTTGGTCACTCAGTGTATAAATGTAGCAGTTACATAACTCTACTACCATCTCTTTTGATACAACAAATGGCGTTACCTCATTAACGTCAGTAATATATTTCCCATGATACTTCTTGGGGGTCATTATTAGATTGTATTCTAAGTGAGTGTAATGCATTTTTCGTGTTAGTGTTGTCTTGTGAAATATGGAACTTAGAAAATAATTAAATAGCTGTTCCTGGAACTCGTCTATTCTTTTCATCTACCTCATAATGAAGTTATAAAGAGTCTCTTCCCTCTAAATATATATATTTTAAAATGACTTTTGAAGAAAATTTCTCTGAAATGTAGATCAATTATTAATCAAATAAAGCCTCTTTTTTTGTAAAATATGCTTATTTGTTATGTACTCTTTTGACTTTCTCTTATTAAAAAATCTAATAAGTGGTTGAAAGTCATTTGAAATGAAAAAAATATATAGCTTATGTTTGGATTGCAAAACAGAAAGACTTTTTGCCGATATATTTATTGGTTCATAGTTTGCCAAATAAAGACTTAAATTTTTATCGTTGAAATGTGTTTGCTTGGAAGACAGTATTTTTGTCCCTTCTTTATAAAAACTAAATTCTACTCAATAGTTTTAATTCATCAATGATCTTTCTGCAAATTGAAGAAGATTCTCCAGTGATTATACTCACAAATCTTCCCATATAATTTACTAAACCTAACAAACTTTTTGCCCCAGCTGAATATAGCCTCATATATCAATTGGCATCCAAAAACATTCTACATTACTGAGGAAAAACTCAATCCTTTCTTCTTAATTTTCTATGGTAGAAGGCAAAAGTATTTTTGATTCAAATTTCGTTAAATACTTACAAAATATTATTGGCGTAAATCTGAAGACTGGCAAATTGATTGAAAGTCTACAACGAAAGAATCAGGTATGTAGATAAATATGTTGAAGAGCAACATAATTATATACAAATGACATTTAATAAAAAGATGCAAAAGAGGCAAATGCTTTTGAAATAAATAAAACAATCGACTTCCACGTGAAAATACATAATATACAAAAAAAATCTGCATTTTTAAAACCTTGTCATATGACTAAACCACGTAACGAAAGCGAAGAAAAAATAGTTCCTGTTTTCAATATGTATCAAACCTACATTTTCTTTAAGGTGTTCCTTTTTGTATTGGTGAAAGGGTGCATTATAGATGAATGCTTAGAAATTTACTGAAATGTCAAAAGATTGAACCGCCTCCCAGAATTGAAGAAAATACTTCATATCAATCAACATTTGTGACGAAATGTAATGTTAAGTTCGCTCAGTTTCATTGTATTGATCAACTGCAAACAAATTATGTTATGTCAAAAAACACAAAGAAGACCTAAAAGGCATTGATGTCTCTTGGTAATTGAAACGCATGAAATAAGTCGTATAAATTATTAAACATCTGATGCAGTAATTACTTAATAGTTAAATATATCAACAAGCAAAAACCCATTCCATCATATAAATTTGGTTTGGTTATCATACAATAAGTAAAAAATGATCATGAATTTGAACGTATATGGAATAACTCTTTACAGAGTCTTACAAAATCTATCTTACTCTTACAAAATCTATTTTGAGCCATTCTATATTGCATATCTTCCAAAATAATTTTAGTTACAGGAGGAAACCAGGAGGTATGCTTTCGAATATTTTTTTTCCATTGAAATGATTTTGAAAAGTCTGTGTCGAAAAACATATCTAGGTCAAAAGTTCAGTTTAATTTATTAAATATTAACGCCCCGTTTTAAAGCAACACTGGGGCTATTTTAGGACGGACCTCGTAATTTTGAACCACGGTCAGATGAAGAGAACGACACTTGAGTTGATATCCCTCGTCAAATTTCTACACCACACCAGCGGGTGGACGTTTATCCTCGACTAATTTAACGTGCACCAGACCCGCTTATATGACGGTTCTTCGGTGGAATCTAGACTGGTTTCTGCTACTCTCCGAATCCGAATCCGAGATCTTACGACCGAGACCCATCTAATTCAAAAGGTAATCATATATTTTTTTTTGCGCGAATCTTAAAATTTCAAAAACAATGTGTGAGAGAATGTAAATAGTGCTTTCAGAATAATATTATTAAATTATTCTATTCGTAAATAACAATAGATTGTAAATTTACACTATAGGAACAGCATCTTTGAAATTTAAACAATTTCTTTATGAATTACATTATTTTAAATATGCAAAGCAAAATCCTTCGTAGTTTTACATTCAATTTTTGAATTAAAGAATTAAATAAAGAATTAAAGATTAATTAATTAAAGAAAGAAATTTTCCTTATTTTTGAAGGTATAAGATAGAGAAAGTCTTGAACATTTAAAGCAGTAATAAAGAAAACCATATTCAATTTCGTCTTCTGAATTCAATGATGAATGAATTCTGTCAAATGAAGAGGTAATAAAAACTGGAGAATGTTTTTTTTAATACTTGGAATAGGTAGCCTTTTTCTTGTGATATTGTTAATCTCAAATCGAATTGAAGTAGATAAAATATAATGAAACTAACTAAATTCTTGCTACATTTTTCGAAATTTTATTTTATGTCATTGTGAATTTTATAACACACTAAAATATAACATCAATCGGAAACTATTTCATCACAAAATAACCATAATGCACTTAATTATTCACCAAAATGCTTATAAAATTTATTGACTAAATAATTATCACTGAGAAATTAATAGATTAAGTATTACAATCAGAGCGATCGTTGTATAAAATATAAAAATTATGTAACGTTCTGATTACCAAACAGATACATTACTTAATCTCGATACATTACTTAATTCGATAGGGAAAAGTAATATGTGACAATATATTTTTTTAAATAATTGTTTAGGAATGTATAATTTAATTAGTATTGTATTATATAGATTGAATACAAAATGATGTGAAAATTGTCTGCATCTAAATTATAGTAAATCCCCGAAAACAAAACAAGGAAAATATTTACTGATGATGGAAATGCAAGTACTAACTTTTCAATAAATTATTATAAGTCCCCATGGAATTTTAATATCAACGCTTTAAAGTCTGATTTGGTAGACTTCGAAAAGGGCGTGATTATTGAAGCGCATTTATACCGGGTTTACACTCGGCCAGTTATTAGACGACCAGTAAGCAGCGCATGCGCAGCAAGGGGCTAATTTATGTTTGCCACAATTTCATAAGCTAAATTCAGGTATTCCAAGCTTAGATATCAATTCCATTTTTGGGTTCCAGAATTTTTCTTTTTCACTGCGTATCGTATTAAAATAATGCATATTTACACAAAAAAACATGGTAAAATAAAATTAAAAAAATGTCAATATACCTAGATTTGGAAAACTATAGAAAAAAATGACAAATAAAAAGAAAAAAGGAGCACACAACCTAGCATCAGAAAGAACAAAGAACAAAAAATGTCGGAATTTATCTATGATAAGCGATGAATTATTTCACGCCAAAAACCAGCCAAATTCTACAAACGCATGCGCAGTAAGAAAAAAATACAATACAGCAAAATATTGTGGTTCCGTCGGGACAATTACTTGCCATCAAACAAACAGCAATTTTCAGCCTTTCTACGCATGAATTGCCTACTGGCCGTCTTATAATTGGCCGAATCTAACTAACTAACACTTTATTTAATGCCTTGTAAAGTCGGCATTACATAAAGTGTTGGTGAGGGAAACAGAATTCCAGTTGGAAATTATAAATAGCATGTTGACATCAAAAATCTTAGACTAGAGAGTTAAACATTTTTAAAGCTTAATAAAGAACGAATATCAAAAGTGACTATTAAAGAAAAACAGATGTTGAAACCCATATCCTTACAGTTTTATAAGGCTTTTTAATTAATTAATTTATTTATTTTGCATAGCTTAACAATCTATCCAAGATTTCTCGACAACTATATATGGCTTCATAAGTCTATTAAATTCTAATTAAAAGCATAATTTATGGGAAATTTCAAGGTTTGATTTGCTAAAAATCAATTGATAGAACAATTTTTGTTCCAAGATCTCAAAGACATAAATGAAGTGAGTGTAATTTCTGTTTTAAAATAATCATGATAATGACCTCAGTCTTAGCAAAATATTTCTTACCCAAACAGTAGAGATTCTTTCTGTTCCAGATTCCCGTTCTAACGCATTCGATTCGATTCGAAGGGCTTCGAGTATATCCGGCATCGCACACCAGGGTGGCCGTCTTGCGATTCAACTGCAGCCTACCATTCTCAATCCTCAAATGGGGATCAATGCAGGTGGGAACTATAGGTGATGATATAAATCATAAAAAATATATATAATTAGTTAGATAGTGATGAGTATATGCAAACAATTTAGGAAAAAACATAGAAACATTATTAAAATTGTTAAGAATTTTTTTAGAATAGCATAAATATCTATTTGCAATTATTTTAAATACTACTCTGCATTTGCATCGTTGTAGGAATCATAGCAAAAACACATAGTTTATAGGGCACAAATAAAAATAAAGCACAAATCGTGCACAAATAAATTAGTACTACAGTACACTCCAGAGTATCCGGCCTAATGTGGCGGAAAGGCAGGCCGGATAACAAAAAAGCCGGATCGAGCGGAGTTGTATGAATTCATTTCTTTGCCCACCAAAAGACAGACGATACCAGAAGACAAAATTTTTATGCGGAACCTCACTGTAATAATAAGTACATTCTCATTGAGTACTAAGCCCTCCATTTATCTCAATGTGAATGCAGCTGCTGCTCGGTGAATCATAGAAGCAGTTGCCGGTAACGTGTCGAGTTAAAATGTACTGGTAATTTAAGTATGTTTATATCCTGCACTGCACGTTTCAAGAATTTATTAGAGAAGAAAATATATTAAAGGATATAAACTTTTCACATTTTAACATAAAATCTGTAATGCCTAACTTAAATGCAGGAAACACAAACAAAACATTAACCTAATTCTTAAGAAATTTGGCACAAATTTTATTTTATTTTTCACTGATAAATGATTAAACAGATATGAAAAGGCAACCCTAAGGTAAAAGTCAAAACTTACAGTTTTTAGGTTTTGAAAAAGTCCTTAACAGAGACTTAATAGACGCCTTGCCTTCCTCATTTAATTACGATAAAAGAAAATTAGTCCAGATTGTCGCGAACCACATACTCGGGAGTGTACTGTATCTGCCGTCATTTTTCCACCAATAAATAGGGAAGAAAGAAGACATATCGAACTTTCTGAGTATAGATCTGCTAACCGAATTATTCAAATGCCGTCGTTTTAATCTTTTGTGAATATCGGTGTACATTTGACTCCAATCTGTGTTAATTCATCGCCAAAACTGAAATCAATATAAAGGAATAAGTTTTAGTATCCCAATATGCATACGAATCAGGATGAATTTTTCTACATGTTTCATGAAGATATTAGTAAATGCAGCAATTCATTGAAGACATTCTACAGAACTGAGATAGAAATACACTAAATTCTATGTTTTGTAGATTTATTAATTCTACATTTATTTCTAATTTTGTAGTTCCAAACTTTATGTACAAACAACTTTCTGTCTACATTGAAACATTTTTGTATGGTCTGTATGTTAAGTTTACTGTCTCTTTTGTACAATTTTGTAAGTACATTCGCCTTTGTTCTTTTTTTACCTCCCAGTGTTTCATTCAATTCGTTTTATTGAATATGAATGAATTCATGAAGATCATAATACTTTGTTTTTAATTTATTTACAGAGAAATTTTTGGGATTAGACAGAGAATTATAAAAGTTTTTTTTTCCTGTTCTATTTAGTTAAACAATACGTTTTTATCGAGACGCCTCAGAGAAAAGATCTAAACTGAGTCCATTCCTAGTGATTACATAAATTTATTAATTTAACTGCTTTTTTATGGTAATAAATGCATAAAAACCATTCCATTCTTGTTAAATGAATGAAACTAAAAAAATTCAATATTAAGTAATTATTAATGATTCAATGAATATTAATATACTTTCATTGAATTAAATCTTATAACCGCATTTAGATGAATAATTAAATCCAGCTCTTATGCGATGACTTTAAAATATCTGAAAATGTCAGAAGGTCAGGTTTTTCTAGAAATGAATGGTAAAAAATAAACTACAATGCTACAATTTTTCATGTTTCACAATTTTCAGATAAACCAACTTCTATTTTAACCCCTCTATTACTTGCTAAATTAATAGTATGATTAAAATGTGTGTTGACTGGTCATATATATTTATTAATATATTAAATGCTGTGATGGATTTACGTTAATCATATTATCCAAGAATCAATTATTTATAAAAGACATTACCCAAGTCATTTAACAACTATGTCTGAATCATTATTTCATAGTACCTGCCTTATATGACAAGCAAGCACAATATTGAATGTCTTACTAACATATTATGCAATTATGATTAAATTCATGATTTTAAGATTTTGTAATTTAAGAACCACTAATCAGAAATGTTCTGAAATTTAACCTAAATACACTTAAGATATTTGATTTTTTTTTTTTAATTTTGCGTTGGCATTGGCTTTAGCATTGGTATTGGCACTTTTACATTTAGTACTTAATTCTTATTCTTTTTGGCGGCATATGGGACATCTTTGTGAAATTTGCAGATATTTATTCCAGTATTTTCTTATCGCAATATTTTAAAATTGATGACAGTGTTCGCATATTCTCTTGTTTCCAGCAAAATTTTTTTTTTCATCTGCACTCTATTTTCTTCCTGCTCTCAACTTTCTAGTAATTGCTGATTACTTATAAGCGATCTTTTTCTCCCTAAAGTAGCCTTTATTCTGGGAGCTTTCTTTATAATGACACTCTCAGTTGTAATTATTGGTAGATTTCTGGAAAAAAATTTAAAAATCTATTTTTAAATAAAAAACTCTACCTTTTCAAACATATTCCACGCATTTTAGCAAATAGTTCTCAATTTACTATGTTTTAATGTGTAACTTTATTGCCATCTTTTATATAAACTTATGGAGAACATATGAATTACTTACATATTATATGCATATTATCCAGGTGTTAAACTCCATATCTAGATATTATACAAAATGCTAAATGCTACTTATGCAAAATATAAAAATAGAATTACTAAAAGGCTTTTGATAGAAGATATGCATTCTAGAAAAATTAAAAATAGTATCCCTTCTGAATAAAGACAAATTCCAATTTGGAATATTTTTTCAGACGTGAGTTTTGTTAGTCTTGTATCTTTAATAAACATATATATGTATAAAATATTTTTATTTAACAAATAATATTGAAAGTCATTGCATGAAAGAGCATATATTTTAGTACTGGATAAATAAGTCCGACTTATATTGTTAGTTGGATTCTTAAATTTCATTTGTATTTAAAGAAACCCATTCAAATGATGCTTATGTATTATATACCATATTGTTCGGTAAAACAATGTTTATATCGCAACATCGTTGTTTCTCATGGTCCGATAGATGGCGCTATATATGGCCTGGTGATGATTTAATAAGAAAATTTCTTTTATTACTCATAATATCTGATTTTCAAAATTAAATTCATTAGATTTTTTTCATTTCTGGTTGTGAAAAGTTTGTATGTATCAGATGACATTCTATTAATTATAGAATTGTTATATCGTAGCTACTATTTAATATCTCACTTATCAAGAACTTTAAATGCATATCGTGAAATTAAATATTGCTTGGACATATTATGGGCATTCAAAGGATCCGATATTTATATTTATTTAGTTATTATATTATTATTATATTTATTTGTATTAACTGTGCCGTTCTAGGACAAGTAATTAAAGATATTTTGTTTTTATATCTTATAATTTTTATTTTATATAATTTTGCAATTGGTTCAAGATTTCTTGGTTACTTTTATTTCCCTTGCATTCTGTATAATGCCTCATTTAATATATTACAAATGGTATATGGAGCTCTTGTAAGCAATGAAATCTTGATCTTAGCTGGAAATTTTATCTGAATTTAAAGAAAAAATATCGAAATAAAAATTTATTTACATGTGAGTGTGTTGGCCACTACTTCACAAAGCTGCAAAGGTTCAGAATTCAGCGATCTGATTTTAATGCCAATCACATCAGTATTCTGCGGCTCTGGACAGTTGTGAAATTCCCAATTCAAATTGTCTGAAACATTAAAACATTTCAATTATTGAATTTCATAAATAAATTTCGAATATTAAAAAGATTATCTAAATGGCACTTACCAACAAAACCTTCTTTCTTCCCACAGCTGAATTCTTGGCCGTTCTGTTTTAGCATCAGAACTTCATATGCTACATTAACTGCGATGAAAAAACATACAAGTCTCGATAATTAGATGTCATAATCCGAAAGCGAAAGCAAGTACATGAAAAAAATAATAAGACTTCTCAATAAGATCAACATCTTTTATTTTAGAGTATTCTTGCGAAATTAATCGGTTTGGTAACTCAGCAATGAAAAACAAAAAGTACTCCATAATAGTTTAAATTTTTAACCGGATAAATGCTATCAAAATAATTAATGTTTTTTAATTAGACAAAAAATATTTAATATATATAAGAAGTCGTGAAGATTAAAATGAAAGAATTTAAAAATAAAGTCACAGTAAATTGGGAGAGATTTAAAAAGGTTTTTTTTTAAATGAAAGGAAGGAGAATTTATCCTTAATCATATGAAGGGAACAATCCTTTAATCGTTCTTTTCTGTTCTGTTCTGTTCAATCCTTCATCGTTCTGTGTCGCGCTCAATATATGGCGGTTACTTAAAACGATCGTTTGCACAAAATTGCCATGGCAGTTCTCCCTGATAAAAAAATGACCTTCAGAGACGAGAGAAAAAATATACGTAAATCGACGTCTTGGAAAAACGGGCGAGTTTTACCCGATCATTGCGACCATTGGCCAATTATTTAGCGACTACTCTTGCTGCTTAGGGCAGTTTTTCTCTTACTTTTTCTCTGCGTGGTAATCATTTTTTTAGACAATTTTGAGCTGCGATCTGAAGCTGCTTAAACGGTGACCCATTTAGGTACTTTTTGAACTTTGAGTTGAGTATTATCAAAGTGCCAATATGTTATAATTATCAAATTAAAAAATATCAAATAATATCTAAGATGTCTTTCAACTTAGAAAAAATCGGTAAATGCTATGAAAAAAAATATTTTTAAAGTACTTGCAAGGATTGTTGCAGCTCTGAAATTCTGGAGAATGAATTCCAAAGGCTGAATTTTTAATCCATGACTGTTTCAAAGAAGATACAGAGCATCTGAGCTTAGATCAGCCATAAAAGTCGCAATGTTATAGCTAGCACATTAATAATAAATATGGCATAGATGTAATATTAGATATGGCATAGATATAATATTAGATATGGCATAGATATAATATTAGATATGGCATAGATATAATATTAGATATGGCATAGATATAATATTAAATATGGTATTTAGATATTACATTGGAGTAGATATATTAGATATGGCATAGATATATTATAAGATATGGTCTGAAATTATTGTAAATTATTTTTATTTTACTTTCTGACTGCAAACTTTGAAATCTTAATCTTTTGTTGAAAAGAATACATACATCTGTGAATCAACCGTTTCTCCTTTTTACATTGTTTAGAAGTTTGTACCAATAGCATAAACATCAAAATTGGCAAAGATCAGGCCGTCAAAATCAGTCTGAGAATATTTTGTACTGCAAGTATTCCCAAATATCTGCTTGATGTCCAACCGGACTTGAAAAATCATACATTAGTCTGTCAAGTAGGCCTAATTGTGCTCTCTTTAATATATGTATTATGCTTTAAAATTCTTTTGTTGAAATACATTACTTGATTATTAATGTATAATCGTACATTACACATGTAGTACAATGTAGAGGATTTCAGAAAAAAAATGTAGATCTTTGAACTGTGATAGTATTTTGACACTACCAAAAAGTGACTCATCAAATACAGTTTTCACAAACCTTTCGGCAAGAATATCATCACTCTAAATAGCTGTCCTGGTGTGGTCAACAATCCCATCCAGTAGTTGTCAGCACCTTCTTTCGTGCTAGTGCACGTATTCCTAAGGGCATCTGTGGCCTTTTCGGCATCATTCATATCGGTGGGTTCGGCCGTCGTCGTTTGGTTGACGAAGGAGAACGAAGAAGGTGAATCTACAAAATTACACATCAATAAGTAATCATTAGGAAAAGAGAAATTCTGTGTCTAAATTATTCGTCTACAGAAATCAACCAAAGATTCAATCGATTTAAAAATACCGGTATTTTTGCAATATCATAGATGCATCATCCTTTGCACATACTAGTGCACTAGTATTGCACTATAGCTATATTTGCCAGAACTTCAAATAGAATTAGGAAATAATTTTGTTCAACACGAAACGTTGTTTTAATGTAAAACGAAACTCTAATTACAGGTTTAATACAAAAATGAGCTTTAAACATAAATAATAAATTATATAGAAAGGCCTCACTAGAATTTTCTTATAGCGTTGATTGACCCATATATATGGCTCAATTCTTATCCCAAATATTGGATTTCGACCAATTTTAGTACATGATGATTCATAAGATAATCATCAGCGTTGAACTATTTAGTAAACGATGAACTTATTAATTAATCCATATTAATTTTACTGTGTGATTTATCACATAATAATCCATTTACCTGAAATAGTATAAAGCCTGAAAAGTAGCCAGAAAGGGAACCAATTCTGCAGCATTTATTTAAAATCTGTAAAGGCTTATACAATGCATCAACGTGGGCGAAACTTGCTTACAGAATTTATCTAATGTTTTTTTACAAATAAGAAAAAAAAAGGAAAAATTGAAAATTGATCCATGTTGGGAGACCAGAACTAAGACACGAATCAATGCAATAGAAAATTTAAAAGTATATATTACAACGTTTAATGGGCCAATTCAATTTCTACTTGATATTTTACATAATTAACAAAGAAAAATCAAAATAAAGCAAATTTTAAGACAATAAGTAACTATAAATTCTTTCTTGTAAATGAATGCATGTGCGAACACTAAAAAGGCAACATTCTCATAATGATATAGGAGATATAAACAACAGCAAGAGGTAATGGATTTTAAATAGAAAAATGTATATAGTAAAGATACATTTTTCTATTCAAACGGCAAAAATATCCTCATAAACCTAATAAAGCAACTACATGTCAATAAGTCAACGCTTAATTTTAGCATTATGACTCAAGAATCAAATAGTGAAACTGCTGCAGATTTAATTTTTTAAAAAGGAATCCAAAATGTCTGAAAAAGCTCATAAGCGAAATATAAGAAATTTTAATCTTATATTAAAATATTTTGAAGTTAAAAATTATATTACTAATGCAAGGGTAATAATTTTATAGTTCTAAAAAAATTCTAAATTTCGTGAATGTGAGGAGACGTAAAAAGACAATGTTAACAATCTTTTAAAAATGAAAAATTTCATTTTTGTTACTGATTTCTATAACGATTTACATATTATCTAATATTGGATATCTTAAAAAAATATGGAACGTCGTAATTGTTCTAATTCTAATTGTCTTAGAATATCTAGTCAAGACAACGGGCTCAATATAAGTGATAAGTGTGGACCTCCTGTGAGTTAAGGGACCTTTAAAATATTTTGTGAAGCTGACTGCAATGTACATTTATTGCTAAAGCATACATCAGTCTACCAGTTTTTAAATCGTGTTGAAATAAGAACACGGCTAGACGAGAGTTATCCATAATTTTGTTCCTCAGTCGTCATTCAGGCACTATGAGATTGATAGGTACAAGAATTTTGTAACAGTTTTACTCATTTTAAACGACAATAAACTGTCAATTATATCCACCATTAAATTATTTCGAGCGAAATTTGGTAAATTAAGTTTTTGCGAAAATATATAATGGGATGAAAGTGAAGAGGATTTGAATTGCGCGAGGATAGAACCTGGGACCTTGTAGTTCGCAGTCCAGTAACATGACCAGGATACAAAAGCATATGCCCGTGTAGTGTAGTTGTTAACTGGCTTATATGCTATTCACTACAAATGTTATATATTCCTTTAAGTGATTTAAAACAGCAAGGTTTTAGACAGGATAACTTGCGGTAAAGTGAACAGCTATTTTACGATTGAATCCCCACTGGTTTTCCCTCTTAAATGTCTACCATTTTTTAGTCTAAGTTCATCTAGGTAGTCCATTTTCAGTCTAGATCCATTCCAGAAGCTACCATATTAATAGGGATAAACACTTACCGCAAACAGGTGTATTGCCGATCCAGTCCCCAGTATCCTCACATCTTCGGTAGAAATTACCTCCTATATAAGTGTCCGTATCACAGTAGTAATGGATGACATCACCGGCCAAATAAACGTCTTGCCTTGGTCCGTAACCTCCCCACTGGGGATAGTCTGGGGGTTCGCATTCGGGAACTGCAACAATTTGGCATGAAACATATAAGATAATAGACGAGAGAATTATATTGTATAGAATTTTTACATTTAAGCATTTTTTAATGAAATAATCAATAAACAAATGCATTAAAATTCTATAAAGATCCTAGGAAGACTTAAACAATTTTTTTTAATAATTTTTAATACTTTGATTGATAAGATAAAAAAAAAGAATTTTAAGAATGAGAAATGTGCTTATTTTAACATAACATAAGGTACATATATACATAATTCTTCTACATAAGGTAAATATATTTCATAAAATTATCTAGCATCATATTGTCCTAAGAAAGGAAGAGTTGGCACTTTGCTAAAGAAACTAGATCCTAGAAAAACCAGAGATTGGTCACCTCAAAACTTCTTGCATACTGTCGTATAAACTTCAAAACAAATAAATTTGAACTATTAAGCAAAAAACACCTCGCATAGCATTGGCGTACAACAGTTACGAAATAATAACCTCTTGTTACCATTTTTACTTAATCTATCGTGTCATCCTTGATTTTTTTTTTTTTGGCCATTAATCCCTGGTGTGTGGTTTATAGTGTCCAAAAATCGAATTTATGTTTTAGACACATTTTTCTCAATCGATTGAAACGAAAATTTGAAACAGTACTACACATTAGTCAAAAAATCCCATTCCTAATTCGATATATTTAAGTCATTGCGTTTTTAACAATGACAATGGTTAGTTTTGCTCAAACTTTGAAAAATGTTTACACTATAAATATTAAATCTGTGTTCCAAATATTACCTGTCTAGCTCTCTTCGTTTTGTAGTTATCGTGTTAACTTATATTTGAACAGCCGAACAGACTTCCTCTTAACAGATTTTACTCACAATTGGATAGAAATCTGCAAATTCGGTGTAAAGACCGTATCCAAATTTCAACCATCTAGCTCAAAGCGTTTTTGAGTTACCTTTGTCACAGACAGATAGTAGACAAACGGATATTTTACAAAAATATGTTTTTCGAACTCAGCAATTTCATCAAATACTAAGGCGAAGGATTGCTGATCCACATCTTCAGTTTGTCTTAGTTGCCAGATTTGCAAATAACTCTCTACTCCCTTCCACCAGTACCAGAATTTTTATCTTAATCACATACTGTAGTTCATTCCTCTATGAAAAATGAAGAAGCCATTAAAATTAAGCGTGCATCCGTAAATTCTTATATTGGGGAGTTTTTTTTTTAGTGGGATCAAGATTATTAACTTGATTTTTTTCAATACAATCGAAATATTAAATCACTTAAAAAAAATTAAACTATGTATATCATTATGTTTCAAATCGTAAACCGTTAAAAATTTAGAAATTTTTTTAATTCACCAAACTTTCAGCTATAAAATTTAACTTGCTAAAAAATATGAAAAGGAAAATCTACCTCGAATTTCCCAAACACATTCAGATATACACCATTACAGTGACTCCTCAGCCTCGAACAGAAAGTTTAATTGCAGAGGTGAATTAGGAAATTTGCGGCAGTATAAGGCCACTTTTTTGAGGTCCATTTAGTTTCGCATTTCTACATTTTTAACTTATTCAACATGATCATTATTTATTTTAAATTAGTTTTGCTTTTCAATTATTTTTTAAGAATGCTTATGGTTATTTCTTATTTTATTGTAACTAGTGATTGCAATATCGGACCAAATTTCCAATACCGGTATTCGGTATTTTTTAGATCTTAATACCGGGATACTGGTTTTAATACCGGTATTAGAAATTTTAGAAAAAGAAAGAAAACACAGGCGTTTTTTTTTTTTTTTGTTTTATTTGCCAGTTTTATTAGAGAGTGTAAATATCACAAAAAATAATTTGTAACTTATAAATTATAACAGTATATAAAGAATCACAAAAAAGTAAAGGAACATCTTATTTATTTAATTCACAAAAAACTGTAAATATCACTATTCAGTCTGTGGTACTATCAAATTTTTGAAATGTGATCTTCAAAAACATAATGCATCAATTGAACTGTGATTAAGCCTGGAACGTAATTATGTGCAAAAATTACCAGCTGTCAAAAACGCTCTTTCGGCATCTACGCTAGTTGGTAGTACTGTTAGCAATGCGCGATATACTTTTTTACCTCTAAATCCCTCATCTTCAAATAAATCGATTTCTCGTCGGATGTTTTTGGATATAACTGATTCCTGTATTGTATTTTGGTTTGTAGGCATTTTTTTTTATTTATCTCTAATTCTAATTTTTGCTCAAGAGCAAATTCCTTTTCACTATCGACATGAATGTCATCATAATCTTCGATAACTGTACCGAATTCTTCTGAATGTGGATAGGTTTGTGGGTAAAAAATTTTAAGAGAATTTACTATAAACTTGATCAGATTTGAATTGGTTAGTCTCTTTTCTTCTTTTTCATTTCCATTTTAAAAAGCATTATAATTATGTAAATACTGTAAGACATTCTGCATTACTAATTATTTGTGATGTTTATGTCTCATAAAACAGCGAGTCTTCGTTGTTAAATGTAAACATCTCCTCCACATAATTGCAAGGTCCGTCCAAAAATAGCCATAGTGTTGCTTTAATAACGGTACTTTAATAAAACTAATCACATTACAGTTAGATTAAAAAATTGCAAAATTACTTACCTAAACTCTAATCACATTATAGTTAGATTAAAAAATTGCTATCTCATCTAATTCTACTTTCTATTTTCTTTTTTTAAATGTATGGAGTGAATAGAAACAGACATAATCAATGTTTCTGAACAACCCCCTAAGCACCTTTCAGGAAGGAATCTGTCTTCCCGTTCCTAATTGGAAAGAGGGCTATCTCTCCCTATTCCCTTACAGGAAGGAATACTATCTATTTCAGCGAATTTCCTGACAGAATTTCGGACAAATTCTTGAGAACAGAGAAAACGGTAATTATCAGCTCGAAGAGGGTGGATGTGATGAAAGCTGAGATTTTTTTATTTTTCCATAACTCCTCCCTTATAATAGAAAAGACAAAAATAAATCAATCAAGAAGAATCGTCACTTCATCATAAAAATCATTTTAAAGCTCAAAGTCTTTCGATAGCTACAACAATTTACAAGTTAGTGGCTGAAAAGTAATTTTCAAGCCTATCATTTCAACTGATTTAAAACCAAAAATTGTAACAAGAAGCTTCATTGCAAAGCTTTCATCAAATGTATTCTTTCTCATTTTTTTTTTTTTTAATTTTTATAATTCCAACTCTTATAACATTAGGTAAGAAAATGGCAGCGAAGATGGATTTACATTTTCAAATGAAAAAAAATATGCATTCGATTATCGGCATGACGGTAGGGTTTTACTTTGTAGCTCAATGAAAAGCACGCAATTTTCAAATATTCTTGAGCATTTTAATTTAAATCATTGATTTATTAAAACAATCGAGAGTTTTGACATCAAAATCTGCAGCTACTTGTGACAATCTCATTTCAAATCATTTAGGATAGTTAAAAGGATTTGAAAAGAAAAGAAAATTCAATCATCTAATCTAAAATATGATAATACTTTATTGTGATTGATCTGGCTTATGCATTCCTTTGGATATTTCACATATTCTGATTTACGCAGACCGTTTCTGTATAGCTACAGTGTAATCGAAGCACTTCCAACTTTTTTTCAATGCATTTTATCATCTGTTAATTTGTTTCTAAATGATGAACCTAAATCCAATAAATTTTTATTTCGATTCCTCAGGCAGGGGACAGAAACGTTTTTAATCTCCAGAATTTTCTTCAAATGAAGCGCATCTAATCTTTTTTTTTTTTTTTTTTTGGTGTGGGACTATTTTAAGCCAAGTTTTTGCGCAGTCGCTTCTGAGCGTAAAGACCCCTGAGCACCCGAGGGCAGAAGTCTGACTTCTAGCTCAAACGAAGATAGCACGCACACACTCGTTTGCACAACCCCTTTTTACAGGGGGGGGCTCATTCACGCGCCTCACAGAGAGAGCATAAGGAAGAGAAAAGCCATGCCCGAACTAGGACTCGAGCCCAGAACGCCTTGATCACGGGGAAGACGCACTACCCCTAGGCCAGGACACCGGCAGCGTTTCTATTTCTCTGAATATTAAGATTTCCCTCTACCCCAGTTTTATTCCACGATTTCTTGTACTTTCATAATGTACTCTTCTTTCAGATTTTAACTAAACATAATATTGTCAATGATGCACCATCTAACGATGGCCAAGGCAATGTTTAGAATGTTTATTTGATGAAAAAATCTTCCTAAAAAGAGGAAATTTCAAATTAAAAATTAGAGAAAACAAATATCATAATGATGATGATGTCGTGTCCGCGTTACCACGGAAAGGGAGTGCAGTAGCTTCTGAGGGTAAAGACCCCTGAGCAGCCGAGGGTAGAAGTCTGACTTCTAGCTCATATGAAGATGAAACTCACACATTCGCTTGCACAACCCCTTTTTACAGGGGGGGGCATATTCACACACCTCACAGATAGAACACAGATGTAGAACAACCATGCCCGAATCGGGATTCGAACCCGGACCAGGACGCCGGCAACAAATATCACGTGATAAATAAATAAAAATAATAATTAACACACTTTCTATACTTTAAAGTTATTTTTCCAACAGTTTTTAGTTAAAAAACTCTAAAAGAGAGGTTTACAAAAATTTTCCAACCCCAATATTATTTCTTATGATACTATTTCAAGTTGAAATGCTCTTGCATAGAAAAAAAAACTTAAGTTGCTTCAAGAAACAAAACTTCTTAAATAATATCAAATGTAGCAATTTTATTGCCACTTACTTCATCTACTATTTGTTAACTAGGAATAAAATATAGGAAATTTGGATGAATGCCATTTCTTGAAGAACATCCGTGACTGAGTTAAGAATCAAAGTACTTATAAAAAGATATAATATAATAGTTTAAATATAATGATTATAATAGTTTTAGTAAATTAATAAATATTATAGTTATAGTCTTTAACGAATTCGAAGTATGCAGAGATAATGCATTTTAATTGGCAACATTTTCAAACACGATATTTTGAGGAATTTCTACGCATCAGAATTTCATTGAACTCTCTCATTTCTTTGAAATTATGTCCGCTGCTTATTCTTGCTTACATGAACATGACAACTCAAAGAATAAATAGTTATGTTTCATTGCGAAATATCTTAATTTAAATTTCAAAATAATTGTCGTAAGGCGTAATTAAGTGCAGCAAAAAAAAAAAGATTTATTTTTGGAGTATCGAATTCTAATATGGCTCAAAAGTAATACCTTCGTATGTTAAAGTACATTTTTTCAGCCTTTTTCCATCAATTAGCATCAAAGGCGCGAACTTTTAAGGTTATTAGAGAGAATTCGACACCCGAAAAATCAATATATTCGCTCCTCCCTAGGACATTCCCACCTTCGAAGATACATTTGGGTCAGATTTTCTATTCTAAGTCAAACGGTCTACCTCGTAGATCTTTGCATTTTAAGCGTCTATGGATTCAGACAATTTAGACTGACCTTCTTTCTGTAGAAATTCACTGAAAAATCGATCACTTTAAATTAATTATTATATTAAAAATCGTTTAGTCAATAGTAAACTTCATTTATTACTTTTCCAGACAACGGTTATACAGTTTCTTTTTTTAATTGACCAAATATAACGGAATATAATTATAAAGAATTTTTTTAAGTGGATGAATGCCTCTGAAGGGCTCAATATATCCACTGTTAATATATGGAAAGAAATTAATACTATCTAGCTTGCAAGACCTAATTATTTTGAAAAATAATGATTTAGTAGCATAATAAATTAGCTTTCCTTTTTTTTTTTGTTTTTTTTTTTTTGCTTTAAAAATGCTAAAAAAGTTGTTTTTGAGGTGAAGCATGAGATTTTAATTATTTAATTGTAAAATAATTATAAAAATTCTGAAATGTGTCGTTATTTTTTTTAAAAAGGCAGAGAGTTATCATTATGCAATATTTCGATTATTTTTATTTTTGTTTATAAGTAGATACTTTCCAATTGAAGTTGATTCATCCTATTTTAAGGTAACTATTTTAGTACCGACGAATGATAATTTCAACCATAAACTACAATCAATGCCCATCATTTTACATGTAAAATGTAAAGGCACGTGTTTTTATTTCCTTCTCAATCTGCCCCCACAAATTCGCTTTCAAGATCAATCTTAAAAGCATTCCCCCTTTGGAAGTTAGAACGGTCGATATGTTCTGACCCAAATTTGCAAAGAAAAGCAGCCATTTTGCTTTTCAGGGCTGACTCAGCGTGATTTAATGCCAAAAAGCTTATCCCAACTGCCTTCTCTCTTTCTCAATATTTCAGCTCCCGACTGACGTCTGTTCTCCGGTGCTGCTGACAGCTGTCTCACTCTTGTTATCGATGTGATAAATTGTTTTTCTAAGTTTGTCAATAAAGGTTTCTATTTCTAACCAAATCAGAATTTTTTTTCTGTTTTACTATTTGTCTTTCTTTTTGAAGACAGAAGTTCTATCTTTATTCGGAAGACAGAATTTGTAAAGAACCTAAGTAATTCTACCTTAAAACGATATACAAGATTTATCTTTATAATATGATAATATTTGAAACTAAAATGACATTTTGAAAGTCTCGGTACAAAATCCTTTAAATCAACCTATAATGAAGAATTTAGGCCTAGATCTATCAAATGTAACAAGTTGTGTTGTGGCTTATGGCACTTCACAAGTCCACTGACAGTTTTCTATCGGCGATTTAAGCCGAGTGAGCGTCTCTTGTTTTTACAGTAGCGCCAACTAGGACCAAGAGTACGACTTAGTTACTTCACGTGGTCACACATAATCCCTTTTTATAGAAGGACACATTCACACACACCTCACACTTAGAACACGGAAGAAGAGCAACCATGCCCGTACCGGGACTCGAACCCAGAACACCAAAATCACGGGGAAGATGCGTTACCCCTAGGTCAGGACGCCGAGAATTTTGACTTGTGATTACTTCATTGGTAGTAGGTATTCAAAATGAAAGCAAAGTTTAACATTTTTATTTTATTAAAAACAAGTTAAATTTTATTTTTATTTTGCGAGAAATAAATTGTTGGAAAATATGGTTAAAATATTTTTTAAATTCATTAAAAAAAAGGAAACTAATTAACATTGGTATCATTAAAAAGACAATTTTTTTGGACTTTAACTTGATGTAAAAATTATTTTTATGCTGTGATATTTTCGGAAGTTGTAGTGGAAAAACGCCAAAATTTCACTTAATTTTTAATTATTTAAAATTCTAATTAAAAATTCAAAAAAAAATCGCTCCCGGTTGCATATTTTCGACCAGCAAGGTATAAATGTGTCGAATTTGGTAGCTGTAGTTCACACAGTCTGGCCTGTAGAACCTTAACACATATATTCAGCTTTATTATAAATATAGATTACTCATTTTGTTAAATATTACCATTTCTATTACCATATTACCATGTTAAAGTTACTTCTCAATAAATTCGGTGCATATATTTTTCTAAAAATTATTTTTACACCTCTTTAAAATTCCGAAAATTACCATTTCAGTCACGTCAAAAGTTTATGTACAATTTTTTAAATTTGAATTATTTATTTACTTAATTTCAAACAAAATTTGTATCAGTGCTTTGAACCGTTAAGGAACTTCAAATCAACTTTATAGTTTCATCATCTTAAAGTAAAGTTAAAATAATTTATATGATAATACTTTTAGTCTGGCATTCTTTATGTTAGTTGCTTGATTTAAAAATCGTTACATATACAATATAATGACTGATGTAATCACGACAAATGAATCAAATCTAAAACATTACTATTCAATGATGATCTAGACTTCTGAAGTTATACAGCACAGCATGTGCCTGTATTCGATGTTACTTACTTGAAGTTCGAATCTACTTTCATTTAAATTTTCTGTTATACAAAATATCCAAAGAGTTTCTTCAAATAATTCTGTATGACCATTATGAGTTCAAAAAATCAATTTTTGAAATTATGCCTGTCTCTCAAACTATTTATGAATAAGATAATTCAAAACTCTTTTAAATAGACGAAAAAAATTTGGTATGTGGTTTTTACACCAAATTCATAGATTTCTCTCAAATTTGGTATGTGATTTTCATACCAAATTCATAGATTTCTCTCAAATTTGGTATGTGGTTTTCACACCAAATTCATAGATTTCTCTCAAATTTGGTATGTGGTTTTCACACCAAATTCATAAATTTCTCTCAAATTTGGTATGTGGTTTTTACACTAAATTCATAGATTTCTCTCAAATTTGGTAAGTGGTTTTTACACCAAATTCATAGATTTCTCTCAAATTTGGTAAGTGGTTTTTACACCAAATACATAGATTCCTCTCAAATTTGGTATATGGTTTTTACACCAAATTCATAGATTCCTCTCAAATTTGGTATGTGGTTTTTACACCAAATTCATCGATTTCTCTCAAATTTGGTATGTGGTTTTTAAACCAAATTCATAGATTTCTCTCAAATTTGGTATGTGGTTTTCACACCAAATTCATCGATTCCTCTCAAATTTGGTATGTGGTTTTTACATTAAATTCATAGATTTCTCTCAAATTTGGAACGAAATTCATTCACAGGACATTTGTTTGTATAAGAACCAATGAGTATAATAAAGTTCAAAACGTCGAATAACAGATATTAGCATCTAAAGCTTAGATTAATTTGGATTAGAAATAAAGTTAAATATTTTGGCACTGTCAGAACAGAAAATGACGCTTTCTATAATTACGATAAAAAGACAACAAATGGATTATTCAAAATTTTATTAAAGTTCGAGTGATAAAAATGTATATGGTATATTTGTTATATTTGTTATATTTGTGTAGAGATGAATGGTATACAATTTAAAACTCACAGAAAATAATCTTTTATCAATCAACATTAGGGTCTCCTGGCTCAAATCCAACATTCTCAATGTACTGAATCTCTTCAGACACAATATATAACATCGGCGACTTTTAGCATTATTCTATTGTGTTTACGACCCTCTTCTGTAACATAAAAAGTGTTTACATGTCAAATCTGCGATCGCTCAAATAAATCATCGCATCTGTTTTGAAATTTTCATTCATTCTAAATCTTGGGAAAGTTGCCAAATCTGAATCATTGCTTTGATTGAATCGGCATCGTAGCTACAACTCTGTTTAATGTTAAAACCATAAATTACCAATTTATACTGCAACGATGTAAATATGGATTTTTGAATATTTTTTTAAAAAACGTTTTTTGGTGTTCGTACTTATGGAATATAAGTCTTATTTGATGCCTTGATGTACGAATTTACTGTACTTTCTAATTAGTTAACACTTCTTATTTGGGACATGTATTGTTATTTTAATTTATATGGTAAGAAAAGTGGCATTTGAGATATTGAAGTATTTCTAAGTGATTTAAGCATTTTCAAATTACTTTATGCTTTCACTTAATTGGAAATTAAAACGAAAAATTCAATAAATCCCTGCGTCTATCAGACATTTAATCAAATATGAAGAGGTTAAAAGAAATAGGAGGTCATTCCTTTTAGAAAATAGTTTCTTATTCGAAAGTGTAACTGGACAACAAATGCTAGTACTGAGATTGAAGTATATTCCCAATATTTTTGTATTATATTGTTACAAAATTTCCGAGGTTCGTTTGGATAGTGGACGTTATATGGTGTGAAGAACACTCAATCACCAGGCGGCAGTAGAAAATAAAACAACGACGTTTATTTACACGAAGACACACAGGACAGCACAAAGATGACAACAATATACAGCACAGAAGACGATTATCTTCAGCCGAGACGTGCAGCATACAACAGCATACACAGCAGCATACAAAACAGCAGCATACAACAGATTCTACTGCAGACAGTAGAACACAGCTTAGTTAAGCACTAGCTTCACTCCGTCGCTGCTCCGCTTATCTCTGGAAGGCCAGTTCTTTACCGTCGATTCCGACTACGACGACTCCACTGGTCCACGACTACTCTCCAATTCACGACTACTCTCTCCTATCTGGTTCACGACTACTCTCTCCGATCTGGTTCACCACGACGACTACTCTTTCGCTTCTGACTACTGGGGACTTCTACTTCTGGCGACTTCTACTTCTGGTTCGCAACAACTCGGCAGCGGCAGGACTGCTTCTTTTTATAGGCATCAGGAGGCGGAGCTAGAAGCCTCTCAACCAATCAGGAACGTTCGAGGTGTAACTCGGTTCCTACTGGATGGATCGGGAAAATTCTCGATGTTTCTGGTATAATCTATTTTGGCGCCAAAGTCGCCAAGTCGCCAAATGGTCGCCAAGTTTGTCGCCAAGCTCTGGGACATCCTATGGAACCAACTATGCTGGGAAGCAGCATCACAGGTTCGTAACAATATTCTAATGTTGGACTATATTTCCAAATATTCCTAAACTGACAAATGGGCCTGACACTGTTTGAAAGTAAACAGCAAAATATGTGTATTGTATCCTAAAAGAGGAAATTTATTTGGCTGCAATTCATCATAATAATTTTGTTCTCTCCCTGGCGATCTTCAAGGTCTTACACCCTTTCGAGTAGGTGGATCTACGTAGGGTATAACAAGATCATAATGATATTTTCCTAAAGTAATTTAAAGGTAAGATTATGAAGTGGTGTTTTTTACCTGTTTTGCTGCCGTTATTCATAATTTAGATTTAGCCATAAATAATAGCCTAAAATAGACTGTTTGAATAAATAAGATTATTATCTTAAATCAGACGAATAGTCTAATAATCAGTGAAAAATCATTAATAATCTTCATAAATTGAAAATGAAACAAGTCAAAGCAACAGAAACAATAAAAAGAATTAAAATGAGATGTTTCTTCAAAAAGAAAAAAAATTGAGGCTAAGAGATTTTGTATCACACGTAAGAAAACAAAGGAACAAGAAGAAATGATTTACTACTCGAAATTCTTTACTTGGATCCAATCATGGGTGCTTATGAGAATTTGAAAAAAGAAAAATAATACTTTTGTTTAACTATACTTATAGAAATTGTTGGAGCAACCTGAAAAAGCAGTTTCCTTAATTGAGTTAGTGACACAATTCTATGCCCTTTTTCTTTCTTTTTATTTTTTTTTTATTTTACAGTTTATTTCTTTAAAAGTTAATTATATATTTTGAAGGAAAATAAATTGCAAATTGTTTTCACACTTTTATATAAAAATTACTTTATTATCACTGTGTAATATAAAATTCTTATGTGGTTCCAAATTTGGCTTAACATCGAAATAGGCTATTGTTAACAACCGATTGTTGAAAAATCTTTCATGCAGTTCAGTAAACTTCTTCAAACAATTAACTCTGCACTGCAAGAGAGCACTTAAACCTTTTGTTTTCAAAAATATTTTCACGCTTTGCTTCCCAAAACACTTTTACTCTCTCATACACGAAGAATATAAAGCGAAGGTATCGAGTAAATTATTTGAATTGGGAATTTTGGAGAATATGCCCAACTTAGACCTTTCTAAGATAAAAAATAAAATTTTGGAATTATATATGTCTATGAATGTAATAATTAAGAAATACTTTGACCTATATGGATGAAATTTGGTAAGTTGCCTTTAAGCCATATTTTCAGAGTAATCCATTCATGGGAATCATCAGCTCATTCGATTGCAAGCGAATGCGATAGTAAAAAATACAAAGAATTTAATAGAAAAAATTGGTTCAAATCCATCAAAGGGTTAATTATATCTCTAATTTTACATTCAAATACATTCAAACGCGATAATTCAAAAACGTAATGACTTAGATAGTTAAAATTTAGTTTGTGTACTTGTTGCTAAAATTGCGGCCTGAATCAAGTTTTAATATGAGTTTAGTTTAGTTATATTAACGTCTCGTTTTAAAGTAATACTAAGGATAATTTAGGATGGACCTTGCAATTTTGGACCGCGGTCAGATGACGAAGACGGCGCCTGGGCTTCGTTTACCCTAAACACACCAAATTTGAAAAAATGAATTAAAAAAATACTTAGGAAATCCATGGGACATCTAATATATATGAAAGATACAAGAGGAACATCTAAATTATTTAGAAACATATGAAAGAAATAAGAATATGTAAAGAAAAAAACATTTAAAGCTCTCAGAAGCAAAGAATCAGAAAACAAAATAGCAAATCCTTATGTTTCTTATATAGTCAAAATATATTTCGTAAAATGTTGTCTGGAACGGAAAGTAATTCATTTCTCATTTAACCGAATATTATTTCCTGATTATTTTCCGAAGATGAGCTAGCAGCTTAATTAAATAACTCTTTGTAAATAAGATGAATGATGTCGAATGATTAATTATTTCCGTTTCTAATACAACAGGAAAAGAGTTATTATTCGAAGTGCTAGAAATGGTCTCTTCAAAACATAGGTCTAATTGCTCGCATTCTATTTATTTCATTCAGAATAGGTCTGTAAAGAGTGTAATTCCTTTAATGGCAAGAATACATTATGAAATTATTTAAGCACTGATAATAATCTCAAATCCCACACATTTGAAACTTTTGTCGAGCAGTTTACTTTAAAGCTTAATTTTAAGTATTAAATAATTATTTTTCCCAGACGAATAGTAATTCTGAAATATTTATATGGATATTTCTAAGAAGCTGCTTTTGTATGTGTTTTGAAAAGCTCTGCTTAAAACTGGCAATTAACTTTCAAACAGTTTATAGTTTTCTATTCTGCTTTTGAAAAACATTTAAACATTTTCTGTAAATACAGTTAACTAGGATTTGGGAAGATAATTAGTTAGAGTTAGAACTTCTCGCAAATTGGCCACCATCTTTAATACAGATTACAAGTTAGCAAACTAGGAGATACTGAAATTTTGTTAAGAAGTACACTCAATTGAGAAATTATAATTATTTAGAAATTGGGAATCTTAGATGATATTATTTGCTTAAAATTTTTTATAAAAGTATATATACAGAATGTTGAATAAAGCATCGATGTCTGAAGCCGTTAAATGTTAGATACTGCTGCGATAACCTCTAAATGAATGCTGATTAGACTGCTTATCATTGCAAATAATTTTAATACTAATGATTAGACAATCTTCCAATATATGCTGATATATGTGTGAATGTTGATAGCTGTATTCGTATATTATAAGCAATTACATAAAATGTTTATTATGTGTCAGTATTTGATCTCCTTTTGTAAATTAGGTTTATTGTTTTTATAACTAACCTGTTAGTATTTAAACTAACATATTTACAAGTCTATAATTCACATTAGGAACTTTTTGAGATATAAATGGCATTATCTGTAAAAGATTAAAAAGAAGGAGGTGATCCTTTTAGAATGTGAACAGTATAAGAAAATTTTTTTTATAAATAATAAATATCTCCATATGTGTGACCCTTTTATATTACAAATATGAATCTACATATGTAAAAAAATAACATACGTATCATAGAAATCTCTCTTATGAAGTCATCAATCCTCATCAGATGAGAAAAGTTAAATATAAACAAATTGTCATATAAATGTTTCAGACTGCTTCTTTAAACATGTTTACAACTGCACTCTATTCAACACTTCGATTAGTGAATTAATGTAGCTGCAAAATATTAAT
This sequence comes from Argiope bruennichi, assembly GCF_947563725.1. Lineage (NCBI taxonomy): Eukaryota > Metazoa > Arthropoda > Arachnida > Araneae > Araneidae > Argiope > Argiope bruennichi. Next base: position 113,394,873 of record NC_079153.1, on the reverse strand, counting down.
AGAAATGTTTGGTTGAGATCTCGCCGCGTCAGCAAAAACTCTAATCAGTTAAAAGAAAGGAAATTTAAAAGAAATCAAGATAATAGAAGTAAACGTTAAACAAAAAAATTGATAGAGAGCGAAAGCAATTTTAATTGGGGTCAGATCAATAATTGCTGTTCATATCTTCCCAAACCATTAACTCACAAAACTGATTCTGCGTTAACTTAAAACTCAATAAATTACTTTTTTAATGACATCAATTTCATTTCTGCACATTTTTTTCTTTTTTTTTTATATAATTTTAATGCACAATGCAATGTTGAATTTTATGCACAATCTACATCAATGTTTTTAATATTATAATGAAATTCAAACTTTACATCCGAATATTAAATCACGTGCTTTTGCTAATGTAGAAATTATATTTATTATAGGATTTTCCTTTATTAGTATGTACTCTTTTTAATTTCTATCTGCAGCAATAGTAGAAGATTGGTACAAATAAATCCATAATTCCTGATCATATCAAATAAGAAGTTACATTTTTTTTAAAAATTGCCTTTCATATTAATCGTTTTACAGCCTGAAAAATCTATAATGTAGGCAAAGAAGATGGTCATGAAATGCGTCTAATGTTTGTTAGCTTAAAACTATTTTCTTTGTGCAGTAATGACACGAAAACCGATTAGTAGTCGGGCGACATATATTCTGTGATCTACAAAAGAAGAACTGCGGATGTGTCCCTCCTTTGTCGATGCGCCTCTTATCTCTCTTGAGAAATGGACCGTGAGTCATTAATGGGACATTATTAATCATCCGAGAGCGGTGAAAGAATAGTCAGGGGTTACGAACTGCTCGCCTTCTGTTATGTTAGCAACTATTAAGCGACAAGGCATGGTATTGATAGTTAAGTTACCTTAATAAAGTGCAAGGGCCAAATATTATACGCGATTAGTAAAACGCGAATGTACAGAGAGAGCTTAGGTGGGGTTGGTACTTGGTTTTAATGTATCATATGCAGGTTCATATACTCGCTTGTATCTGATACAACTGGTAACGGACTCTTCTCTCGTCGGATTGAAACTGGGTAATCGATAGCATCGGCTCTCGCACATGCGCCGAGACTGGTAGCTGATACTCATACGAATGTGATTCCAAATGGGGACTTTGGGCCGCGGTGGCCTGGTGGTAAGGTCTCGGCTTCCGAACCAGAGGTTTCAGGTTCGAGACCCGCTTTCACTGAAGAACCATCGAGGGTCCAGTGCACATTAAATGCGTCGGTGCCAAACGTTCTTTCGCTAGTGTGGAAGTTTGGAGAAGGGGGAGACGGCTCATGTGCCGTCCTCGTCATCTGATGTCAGTCCCCAAATAGTTCTAGTGTTGCTTTAAAACGGGAAGTTACTATAATTAAACAAAAATTAAACCAGCTTCGTATTTAGGTTCTTCTAAAAAGTTATTGATGATCATGGGGTATTTTTATGGTTTGACATTGACCTATAAATTGACTTATCGATAATGTTAAATTAATTCCTTATCATCATGTCAAAAACAAATGAGTTGGTGGAAATTATAAATTGATTTCAAAAACCGATACAAAGTATTTAATACTTTAACTTTATCAGTTTTGTGTACCTGATACATAATACAGATGGAAGCAATATCATCCAATTTTAGTAGAACGCGACAAGACTACAATCTTGTTCTTCAAAACTCGAAACGATACCTTTTCGAAATTATCAATTTCCTCGCTGAAGCTCAGCAGTGGGGTTTTAAATTGTCCCCACGGTTGAAGTATTAAAAGTATAGCAATCGTCAAAAATTCGGATTCGACATTTTAACAAAAATCTACGTTTTAGACCTCCCTGACTCCTACATTTTTGGCACTACGCCTATCTGTCTGTTTGTGAAACGATAATTCAAAAACACTTCAAGCCAAAAGACAGAAATTTGGTATATGAAATGGTGAACAAATTTGCAAATTTCTATCAAATTTTAAACAAAATCCATTCACAGAAAGTCAGTTTCTGACTGTTTGGATAAAAATGAACTCGATAACTACAAAGAGCTAGATAGATAAAGTTTGGTACACAAGTTTATCATTTAAAATACAGATGCTTATCAAATTTTGAAGTAAATCCATCAAAAGGGTGAAAGTCTGTTAATCTGTCCCTTCGCATGCATCTAAAAGCAATAACTCATAAACTAAGTGCTTAAATCAATGAAATTTGGCATGTTTTTTTGTGAATAAAACTGCAGTTCATGTCAAATTTTGATGCCAATCTGCCTCCAAAAAGGCGCAAAAATGAATATTTTAGCTATAGATTCGGTAAAAATATTAAATTCACGCCAGAGATCTATGTTTCGTAACTATCGTTCACCAATGCAGGCAAGGTAATTGTGACGTCACACAAACTCCACACTTTTATGCGGGGGAAGGGAAATAAGGCCTTAATTAGAGAATATGAAGAAGGAGACTACTCTCGCTAGTCTTACAGCTAACAATAGGGGGTTTCTTGGATTGCACAGGTTATGTGAGCGCCCTTTCTCAACATGCTGATTCATCTATATGTAAATTAACTTTGCTCCTCCTTTGGCCTGAAATCAATAATGTTTAAGAGGTCTAAGGTCGAAGCTCAACAGATCAAAACCGATATGGAATTGAAAATGATTTGAGAGGACGGAGATAGGCTTCCTCAAATAGTAGAACGATTCCAAAACTTAATATTAAGATGAGCAAGCAGGATTGGTTCATCCGAAACTTCATTGTGTGCTCTCTAATAAAAGAGCTATCTTCCCTCCCACTTCGTATAAAACTATGGACCTTGGGAAAGGACGTGCTCAGTTTTTATTTTAGAGATCCAAACATGAGAATTTTGTGCTTCATAATTTTACTTAAAAAACGGAATATACATTTTGGGTGTCTTTTTATAGATGAATTGAAACCAAAATTTGTCTTACAATCTTTATACAAACTCGTTTGTCATATAACTACAATTTTAATAAAAAGATAATGTATAAAAGTCATTGCGTTTTAGGGTAATCGTATTTACATGCAAGCGACACAACAGATGGTTCCGATTGATAGATGGTTGAATCTCTCCTTTGGCAAATTTGGTTCAAAATTTGAAAAAGACTTAGATTTTGAATGATAAAACTGCTTATAAATTTATTTAGGCAAATGAAGGCGGTCTTGAGTAATTCCGCTTACAAGCATATGAAAATACAAATTAATAAATGATCAACATCTGAACATATTTGGTTTCTAATGTCAGTGGGCTTGTCTATGCCAAGTGCCATTAGAAACAACAATATATTTGGTTCGAAATTTGATTGGGATAATCGCAAACAACATACCAAATTTTATTTATCTAGCTCTTCAAGTTTTACAGCTTTCATTGTAGTCATCACTGTTCTTGCAAAACCATACAGCCTTCTTGTAAATTTAATTGCATTCAAAGTTTATTAGAAATATACAAATTTGGTTTTAAAACATGTCAAATTTTTTCCGACTAGCTCACAATGTTTTCCTCATATTCAGACATATATAATTCAAAAAATGTATTTTTCGGACTCTGAGAAATCTGGAACATGGATATTCATCAAAAGTTTGAATTTGAATTCGTTGAAGACTACTACTTTTTTGTATATAGTGTATATGTATGTTGAAGACCACTACTTTTTTGTATATAATTCAAATATAAAATTTTGCCTTAACCAGCTACTCCGCCCCACCCGAAGGCATACAAGAAAATTATGTTTGAATCCTGACTGCCATCACCGGCCACGCTCCAACCCTTCCCGTGGGAAGAACGTCCCGTCATCGATAGGAGGCAGCCGACCCCTACCACTTACCACCTTACCACCAGGGTAACGAGAATCAATCTCTCTACCCGAAAGTTCTCATCCTGATTTCTGAGTTACCCCCTTTCGCAGATATATGGAAAGTAAAAAAAAAAAGTTATATCCTATTTATCATTATGACAAAATAGTTTATTCATCAATCAAATAATTCAGCAACTAAATCCTGAGAAACCGCATTATAGAAATATAGTAAATTTCAGAAGGTTTAAGACAGAAATTAGAAAAGGTAATAAATTATCAAAAGTTAAAAGTTAAAACAGAATAATTCAATAAATTTAAATAATTTTTAATAAATGTATGTTTTGTTTCATGAAAATGCCAAAAATAATGAATAAACATTGAAATAATTTTCCCCAGTTTTGAAAATGCGTCTTAACTTAATACGAAAAACATGCCTTTACTACATTAAAAAATCGATTACGACATAAAAAAAATAGAATTTTTTAGAAAACTAACAAAGAATCACAAGAAAATTAAATTAACAAAAAAAAAATATTTTCATTTTTTTTTTACCAATGAAATTTAATACAATTTTTTTTTTTTTTTTTTTTTTTTTTGCCAATATTTATCTGATATATAACTCAGTAAAACCATTTTTCAGATTTTACAAAATTTCATTTTCGAAATGCAATCTCAAGTTTACTGTTTTGATAGCCCATACCCAAGGGGCCATATTAAGCTTATGGATGAAACTTCGGTGAGAAAATGCCGCATTCTCAATTCCTGGTAGAACATTAAACTGAGGACAAGGGAAGGGGGGGTTTGCTTAACGATTTCTCTTCAGAAAACGGCTGGCGCGGGTTATCTTCATGCGATTCCGTAATGGAACCAATTTCCCAAATAGCACGAAATGCTCCAATATTTGCCTTCGGGTCGATCGTTATAGCAAATCTCTCCTTAAATCTGTCCCACCGTTGAGCTTAATGTAGCTTATAAGTTAGGCTTTCAGAGAAATCTTAACTAATCACCTCAAATGAGCTGGTGAACTGCCTTAACATTGAATTTCGGGAAACGCTTAATCCTCATCAGCGACTGTTTCGCTATTTACTAAAAAGACATAAGTTACAAAGATGTAAGGGGGCATTAAAATAAATATATGTAAACAGCCATTTTAATGGCATGTATGACACTATGGCTATGTATTAATGATATTAATTTAATAATGTCAACTGGTTTAAAGTACGCCTTATCACACTGTTTAGATTATATTTTCATAATAAACATGGAGAGTTATAATTATTTTGCTATGCACAAAAGATGATGAGATTAATTGACAAACAAAAATGGCGAAATTGGTTCAATTGTTGAGGGTGGGGGGTTGCGTCCATGTTTCATTTTTCTATGTTTCTCGAAACTGAGGGGGGGGAGGAGAAAGTGTAAATAAGGTACTAGTTTAGTTTAGTTATATTAACGTCCCGTTTAAAGCAACACTATTGCTATTTTGGGACGGACCTCGTCATTTTGAACCGCGGTCAGGTGACGAGTACGACACCTGAGCTGGCACCCCCCTCTCCACACCAGCAGGAGGACGTTTGGTCAGGACAGATTTAACGTGCAACAGACCCCCTTACACGACGGTTCTTCGGTGGAATCGGGTCTCGAACCTGGAACCCTCCGGCTCTGTAGTCGAGACCTTACCACCAGGCCATCGCGGCCTACAAGGTACTACTAATAAAAATATATGCACGCGTGTATGTGTGTGCGTGCGCGTGTGCATGTATATGCGCGGGCGCGTTTGACTTACTGTTACGAAATTTCGTACATATAAACTTGGGGTAAAAATGTACATAATTGAACAAATTTTATGAAATTTTAATTGGAACTTTAATTACTTAAAAATTAAGCTTCATTTTGGTATTTTCCCTTAAATTCCCTAAATATTATTGCACAAAAATGAAATTTACACTGTTTTAAAATATAAAAATTGTCATTTTTTAACTATACCAATTTAATAATAGCGGACACTTTTGCTAAACTTTGTTAATTATTTAAAATATATATATATATATATATATATATATATTTAATTATTTCTAACAAGCGATTGCTTTGTTGCCTTGTCATTCAGATCGTTTTCGCAATTTCATAAAATAGTTAATCACGCGATTTTTTTCCATTGTTGAAATCTGAGGAATAAGGATTCCGTTTAATATCTGCGTCTGTGTAGTTTACAAGGCAGACAAAAAAAAAAAAAGAAGAAAAAGTGAAGTCAAAATACCGCGAAATCAAGAAGATAGTTGATCTGGATATTTACATTCTTATTATTTCTATGTTGTTGTAAAACTGTCTCCATTAGACAGGTTCATGTACATCATAAGTAGAATCTAAAGTAAAACAATTATAATTATATGACTTTAATATCAAATAATTTGGAAGATTCATGGGTATGAAATTATATTGAAATAATTTATCTGAAAATAAATTTTACCAATATTCCTGGTGAACCAGCTAGTCGTCCGAGGCGACTAGCTGAATAAAAATCGATAATATGTGTATTATCAAACGGAGACATTATTAAGTTTTTCAAAATGTTGGCAGTTATTTTAAAAACATTTCTTTGCCTCTTTTCCAAAATTATTTTACATTAATGCCCTGAAATTCAGTTCATTTTCATTCTTCGGTACTAAGGAATTAAGAATTTTACATTAATGTCCTTGAAATTCAATTCATTTTCATTGTTCGTTACTAAGAATTAAGGATTTTACATTAATGTCCTGATATTCAATTCATTTTCATTGTTCTTTACTAAAGAATTAAGAATTTTTCATTACTGCCCTGAAATTCAATTCATTTTCATTGTTCTTTACTAAAGAATTAAAAATTTTTCATTACTGCCCTGACATTCAATTAATTTTCATTGTTCGTTACTAAGGAATTGAGAATTTTACATTAATGTCCTGACATTCAATTCATTTTCATTGTTCGTTACTAAGGAATTGAGAATTTTACATTTATGTACTGCAATTCAATTCGTTTTCATTGTTCATTACTAAGGAATTACGAATTTGACATTAATGCCCTGACATTCAATTCATTTTTTTTGTTTGGTACTAAGGAATTGAGAATTTTACATTAATGTTCTGAAATTCAATTCGTTTTCATTGTTCATTACTAAGGAATTACGAATTTGACATTAATGCCCTGACATTCAATTCATTTTTTTTGTTTGGTACTAAGGAATTGAGAATTTTACATTAATGTTCTGAAATTCAATTCGTTTTCATTGTTCATTACTAAGGAATTAAGAATTTTACTTTAATATCCTGAAATTTAATTCGTTGTCATTGTTCATTACTAAGGAATTACGAATTTTACATTGATTCCTGAAATTGAATTCGTTTTTATTGTTTCCTAAAATATTTAATCACATGATTTTCTTCCAGTGTGTAAAATTAAGGAAGAAGAATTCTGTTTAATCTTTGTGTCTGTGTAGTTTGTAAGACAGATTTTAAAAAAAAAGTTACAATACCACGAAATTTAGAAAGATGAACCGAATATTTATCTTTTGAATAACGTTACGAGACTGGTCTGCATTAGAAATCTTCATGCACATAATAAACAGAACTTTAAGTAAGACAATTAAAATAACGCGGCAATTAAAATGAATGAAAACTTGGCGGAATCATGGACAAGAAATTATATCCAAACTATTTATTTGACATCAAATATAATTAATATTTCCAGCTAGTCGCCAAAGGAGACTGCTAAAATAAAAACAAATATTTTTTGGAAGTCACTAAATTAAAACTTTACGTAAAATAAATTTTTAACATGATTATTAATTCAAAAATACATTGAAATCTGAAAATGAAATGCCCAAATAGTAGGAGTCTTATAATTTATTCTACCTAAGGCCTCAAATCCGCCGTGTGTTTGTATGCTAATAAGTCATACATATTTCATTATTGCTTAAGCATTTTATTAATTTTTTGTTCTTATTTATCTCTGCTTTTAAGGGAATATTACATACATGAAAATGAAGGATGGAATTCTCTTTCTAAAAAAATGTAACAAACTTACCATCTATATTTCTGGAAACAGCAATTCCGCAGTTATAAACAAGAACAACTACCCAGAACAGCAACGCCATTTTTATTCTTCGACAGACTGAATGTAACATTCGTACGCGACAAGATTAAAAAATATAGTAAAGCGATTAACCTACGCCCTAATGTGAGTGTACACTTGATGCAACAGGTGATACGTGCTTATGATCGTTTTCCTTCGCAGAAAGGAACTCATTCATTGTTTTGGAACTTTTTCTCCATTTCCGTTGAACTTAAGGTGTGTTGAGCAGACCTGTTTCCTGCATAATAAGTCTAGTTGTCTCAAAGCAATTTCCTCTTCACTCTTATGATTTCTATAGCACATGTTGAGTAATGTTTAAATAGTTTTTAACATATTTTTTTTTTGTATGTGTGTGTGTGTGTGTGTGTATGTTCGTTCTCATGCAAACTTGTAAGGTTACCAAACTTGATAGCATTCCAAGGGCGAGATACGATGGAAAATGTTGTTTAAATCCTTAACCAGTTACTGTTTCGACCTCTTCGGAAAATGCGCATCTAAATTGTGTCGCAAAAGTTTGACGATGACGAATTTACTCGTCAAACACAGAGAATGTGTAATATGAAATTATGTTGTAACGAAATTACTTATTTTTAATAATCACATTTGTTTATTGACTTAAACTAACATACATTTTTTGCATATGAACGAAAATAAATATTAAAAAAATTGTTTGACTAATACAACATAGCGAAACATTTTAGGAAATCAATTCATATTATATGTGGGTTTTATTTTTGGTAATAATTATTAATAATATTTTATTAGTTCCTTTATATTCTGACTTGGTCTCCAAAATATTTTAAACATCTTGAAATTTACGAATATGTTTGAGTTTTATTAAAATTGTAATTCAAACTACAAATTGTCTGTATTTATTACTTCTGACGAATAAACTCGTAATAAAGCAAAATGATATACGTTTTCCATGACGAGTATGCTCATCAAAAACAGTTAACTGGTTGCTCTAGAGCCAATTGTTTATTTATAGAATAATCTTATTGAGGAACTTGGTAAATTAGAAATTGAAAAGTTAAGGCACCTGAATTCATTAAAAATTCAGATGAACAACTGAGTCTAAAATGAATACAACTAGATAAAATAAAAAAATTTTAATTAAAAATAGTATAAAATATTTAGTTGTAATATTTTATGGCTTATGAATTACTATATAACAAATGAATGAGATGTAAATACGAGGGGTGATCCAAAAAAAAAACTTTACAAGGCAAAGGAAAAGGACTTAGTTGACAATAGACACAGAATACAAATGGTAATTAAGAGACATATGTGGCGGTCACTTCTCTACATAATCACCACACCTGTTGAGGCATTTATCACTCCGCTGGACCAATTTGTTTAACCCGTCTTGGTAATAATCAGGTTCCTGACTATTGAGCCAGTTCTCGGCACCTTTTTGAACATCACCGTCTGATATGAGCCTTGTTTCGGATAAATGTTTCTTCAATGCCGGGAAAAGGATATAGTCACTGGGAGCCAAATCGGGGCTGTGTGTGGGGGAGGTGACTCCAGACCTCCCACCTAAACGTTTCCAGCAATCTCTCTGCCCGCTTCAAAAGAACGACATTATTTCGCCACCTGTTATCTACTCATTGCTTCGCCCCCGTACACTTCAACGATTTGTCTGTGAATGTCCGATGGGGACACATTTTTGGCCCATAGAAATCATATAACAGCTCGCATCTCTGTGCGAAACCACTTCTCTTGACGTCTTGCCAATTCTGTACCTGTTTCATGTCTCAATACTAACACTATCTGCTCGAACAACCAATCTAAGACAATCAGCGACATCTGTCTCCACTCTGGGTAACAATATTCCAATCCACAATTTCTACTTTCCAAATGCTGCTGCTTGTAAACTTTTTTTTGGATCTACGCTCGTAATTTTAGAAAAAAAATTGTTATTTATTATTTTTAAAAAAATAATAATCTTAATAAATAAATAAATTAATTATCTGTAAAAAATTAAAAGTGTTCATTATTTTGAAAGCACTAATCTTATAAAAAATATTCAAAATAAACAGAAAATCTTATGACTAAATAATCAAAGTATTTTTATTAAAAAATGGGAAACTTTTTTTGATCTTTTTCATTGAAAACATTTCCACATAAGATAAACAAATGCAGTTGACACAAAGCATAAATGTATTTATCTAATAAAAACAGTTCAAAAATTTAAAAAAAAAAAAACATTTTTTACTTTAATTTGGAATTAATTAAATAAAATCGGATTATAAATGAAACATTATGTTAATTAGGAATTCTAGATAGTATAGAAAAATAAATCGACTTGGAAACTAAGCCCTCTAAATTAGCCAAATTCTACTGTATTTTTAAATTTATAAGCTAAATAAATTAACCCACTTGTGCTACAATTCTATAAAAAAAATTACCTAGAATTTACGAAAAACTCAAGTGTTTCATCGACTATTAATTAAGTCATTGCGAAAGCATGATCCCGAAACTGACGGTGTCACTTGATTAGACAGCAGAGAAAACGAAAGACATTAATCGCTAATCTGGTTGCAAAATCTAAACTTTTTACTTCATTTTTAGTAGAGTTTCCTGCAAAAAGACTTTGTTTATACTAATAGCTTCAGAGTTCTTTTAACACTCATTTACATATTTATTTTAAGATCATTAATGAACGGATGCAAATCTTCATTTAACAAGCAACATTCAATTACTGAATTTTACTTGAGGAAGAAAAAAACTGTATTTCCAAAATCAGCATATAGCAATTACGAGTATAATAAATTTTTCGGTTTATCAAGCACGAATTGTACTGAAATTTTACCATATTTGTTAATTCGAAAAATGTTATGCTTTTCTTGCTATTGTAAAATTCGAAAATTTTATGATATTTTTCCTCTTGTAAAATTTGAATAACGATTGAATGTTGCACAATAATTAGCAGTTAAAAGAATTTAAAGAAGAAAATAACTTTTGAATAATCTCATTAGAGAAATCTCTAAAAATGGATAGAAACATCTGAGAGTCATTTATTTAGAGAATTCATTCCAGGAATTTCCTAAATCTGCTGCCTTTTGGAAATGTAATATTATTAAGAATATGTTATTGTTCCTGTGACAGTAGAAAGGAAGACATAGATTGGATACTTGAAACATGACTTCCAATCTTGAGGAGAAATTTGGCTCCTATTTCTCGACTTTGTGTGAATTTGACCTCTTTGGGGACAAAAATGATGGTTCTAAAAGTTAAAGAATAATGATGATACCTCTATTAAAGACCAAGATTCGAAAATTCGTCTATTGGGTTGGCAACTAAGTCATTGCGGATTTTGTCAATAGATAGTTTTAACACTTTCTTTTGTTTTGTGAACGTGTTCAAAGCACTAATTTATATTGTTTCCTTATTGTTTGGACTTATTGTTTCCTTTTTGTTTGGACCAATTTAAAGATTAAAAAAACAAGACGTTCACTTCAGACATATTGTATTATTTCCGAAAAGGAAAGAACCCATCGCAAGCACACAAGAAGTTATATGCCATATATGGGAATGAAGACTTGAAAGAAAGGCAGACACAACCTGAAAAGTGCCAAAAGTTCATCGACAAAGACAGACAATTCCTAACTGAATAGAGTTATATTTTTAAGCAAAAATTTTGAATTTTCCATCTTGTTTAAAATCAGCAATCACTTAGTTGCCAACCCAATAGAAAATTCCATTTTTTTCTGTTTACATAAACGTGAGAAGCTAAAACGAATCAATCAAGGGAATTCTCTCTTGGAATGTTGATCGTGGAGAAAAATCTCTGTACGCTATCGTGCTGTTGCTGTACGATACATTACATAAGGAACATTCGTGCTGTTGCTGTACGATACTGTGTATACATTTATTTCTAAAAGCTTTGTCTCTGTATATTTTTCGTCTTTGTTTTTGTTATGTGTGCTTCATGTTTTTCCTGGAATAAAGCGTTGTTATACTGAACTTCTTGCTACTTGGCAATTTTCTGTGACAATTTTTATAATATTTTTTTATGAAATAATAATAATATATATATATATATATATATATATATATATATATATATATATATATATAAAATTTCGAATATCTGTAGGACTGTCACTACCACATTAATTGCATAAAATTAATAAATTTAAACGATGTTTAGATAAGAGGCTTTCAACTTTTACATTTTTCACCACATAAATAAAGATCTAAACTATATAAACTATCTATTATCAGTAATACCAGAGCTTGGCGCAAACTAAGAGACTATTTGGCAACTTGGCGACGAATTTGGGGACTTTGGCAACAAAAAAAATAATAATGGATGTCCCAGAATTTTGGTGAATAAAAAAATATGAACCGAGATATGAACTGATTGTTCCAGAACCTTCTCTGCCCGGCTCCGGGGACTATAAAAAGCCAGAAGTCTAAGCCGAAGATAATCATGGAAAGAGTCGTCGGAAGGTTTAGAGTCGCATAGCGAGTCAACGGCGAAACGCAAACATTGCTTCGATCTTAAGATTTTGCTGAACTGAGCTGTGTGCCAAGTCCTCGCGTTTATTGTAGAAGCGGCATTGAGTATAGCATGGAGTAGCCAGTCATGTAGTATTGAATTAGTAGTTGGATACAGCCAAAAAGAGGAGAGGAAGTGGAGAATTGCAGACGTTTGGAGAGACCGCAGAGTGTAGATACGTAGATTCTCTCCTCCTGCTCAATTCTGTCTGATCGCTTTGTGTGCTGTGGTTGTTATTACTACCGATTACTACTTGTAGGCTACTGTTTGTTTTAGTGTACTGCTGTGTATTGTGTGTGTTCGTCTGTGTATTTGTTTCTTCGTATAAAGTCCTGATTTTACTGGAATTTTCTGGAATAAATTAAACCTGTAGGAACCTGTAGAATGTTTTAAAGGACTGTTTCTTCGTCGACTAACAAATTGAAAGTACCCCGAATTCATAATAATATGCTGTGTCCGAAGAGGCGCGCTATTGCTGATACAGTTCTCAGGATGGACGGTGAAATGGCATCCAACACGAGACCTCACTGCTCGTTGTGAGTGGAAGTTACCCGATACAGTATATTCCTAGTTCAAATTGCAGACAGTAGCATTTATTGCTGAAAATCGCTTACCAGGAGTCTAAGCCGAGGAACGAGGACTTTATATTCTACTGTAGTGTCTCGTTCCTACCAGTACAACGATATTGAGTAGTGTTTTTGTGACGCTGTTCAATATTCTCAATGGTGAACAATATTATAAATTATATTTTGTATTATAAGGGATTGCGATGACAGAAAAAAACTATTCTTAAGGGAAGAGGTATGTAATGAACCTGTAGACAGTTTACAGAGATTACAGATTCTTCTAATAACAAGACAAAGAGAAAAAAGTGCTTATCTTCTTTTGACATTAACAGGCTGCAATCATTTTATTCTTTTAATCATATCACAAAAAAAAAGATTGTATTATTTTATCTACTGTTAGCATTAAAAAATGGAAAAGTGTTTTTTTTTTTTTTTTTTTTTTTTTATCTTCTGAGAGCATAAATGGGGAAAGATGCTTTTCATGTTTTATCTTCTAATGGCAAGGAACGTATAAAATATTCATATCCTTCTTATAAGGATATTTGAGATTTTATTTAACCGAAATCTAAAGGAAAAAGTAGAAGATAAAAGAAATGAAGAACGAAACACCAAATATGAGAATGTCTTTATTAAACACAGTATTCACATTACTTAGTTAACAATAGTATAATATACATGGTTTTCACAAATACATCAATTAGTTCAAGAATATACAGTCTTATCTTAAACACCATAGAAATATTAACATTAATTCAACGTTCATATTTTACATGTCGTAGTGACAACGTTTGCATAGATGCAGAGATTGATTAATTGAAGATAATTCAGAAGTCACTTTGTCATAAATATTTTAAATTTGTCATTTATATAAATGAATATTAATACTTAATTAAGTAATATACTCGGAAACCCGGTATTTTGATGAAATGTGATTTAAAAATTAAACAATGCCAGTCGAGAAAACCATTTTAGAGCGAATAACTGATTTAGCATGTATATCAACTTTTGACATCTAGTTCATTAATAATGAAATAAAAAGATTTAAAGCTTCAAAGCGTATCTAACACTATATAAACTATTTTAATAAAGAAAAAAAAGTAAATATTAAAACAGTGCACACTGAATGTGCTTATACTAACATAGTTTAAAGTAATTTCTGTAATTAACATAAAATAACATAATAAAATAATTATAAACATAAATAATACATACTAAAGGTGGGTTTACACTCAGTCAGTTATAAGAATGCAGTAAGTCACGCATGCTCAGAACGAGGATTGCTCATGAGCTGAAAGAGCGGACAATGGCAAGTTCTTGTCTCGCCAGGACAAGTATTTGCCATTATATAGTTTCTGCGCATGCGGGATCTTCCTGGATGATTTGTAGCTGGCTGGCTGTAAATCCACCCTAATATTTAAAAAAATACTAATAGAAATAAATAAAAAAAGCCAGGTGTTTTTTTTTTTTTTTTTTTTTTTTTTTTTGCCAGAAACAGTTTATGAATTGTTGACAAAGACTTAGATGGAAATTCATTAAGTAAATCTTTTAAAGTAAAAAAAAAATCTGTAAATGAATTGGTTATTGTCATTTCACAAGAATAACGAAAATTATCTATCATAAAATCATTTAATAAAACAAACCGAATGTTGTAATAAAAGTAATGGGGTAAAAACATTCTTGCGGAAATTACGTGCCATGAAGAAAGACATGACGCAGCAATTGTTGACATCAACAGCCGTTTTCTCTTACTTAAACAGGAAAGGGAAAGTACATTCATTGGGATTTTGACTACCAAGAAAGAAAACTAACGAAAAAGAGATCAGCACACAACAGACATTTTCTAACAGCGATATGATTAAAAAATAAAAGTCTTTAAAAAAACTTAGTTAATGTTTTAAAAATCTGCTTTCATCAATCTTAATTCCAATTAATGTAACTCGATATTTACCATATTATAATGCAATGGCAGTAAACTGATAGAAATTTTGATTATTTTATACTGTAAAAGATAAACTTTCCCAGTAAGTTACATTTTGTAACTACAATTTTATTGTAGAAATTTATTGTCGGCCCGCGACATCTAAATTCGAAAGATCTTTTCGATATATTTATCATTGCAGTTTAATATATAATTAGAATTTGTTGTCAAAATCAGTGCGCACGTTGAAATTATAATTGAGAGAAATAGCGCATAGCTGACAAAACTGCAAATATTATAGTCCATACCAAAATGTAAGGAAAATCAGAAATTGACACTAATACGATCAAATGCTTTAATACAGCACCCATTTCTATAACTGTTTCCTTTGGCTTTTTTTTTTTTTTTTTTTTTTTTACATTACCGTTTTAATATTCATTTGAAGAAAAGACTTTCTGCTTTTTGGCTTAATTCATTTCGTTTATATTGAATCAACAGTTCGTTTATATTGAATCAACAGTTCGTTTATATTGAATCAATCAAATTTTTCAGACTATAATATTTTAAAATCTATAATGTATATAAATCTTATATATTATATAGATAAAATAATATATGTAATCTTTTAAAAAGAAGAAAAAAAATGATTAAAAGTTTACTATTCCAATATTATTGCTATACTAATACTAAAGAATTATCTGTAAATTAAATAATGAAAGGGTATTAAAACCTATTCATATAATTATTTATATTTACAGAAAAATAAGCGCCTGAAATTGATCGAAAGTAGCTTTTTTATTGATTTTTTCGAATTTAAGAGGCCGTTACTGAATTCTGGCAAGTATAAAACTTGATATGCATTCAAAAATTTAAAAAAGTTAAATGTTAACATCTGATACTGAATAAATAATTTTGGTTTCACAATTGTGGCTAAATCCTAGGGACGGGTACCGCCAAATTTGGCTCCAAACTTTAAAGATAAAATCGCCAAAATAGTCATAATATTGAGAAATAAAATTCTGAAGATTACAGCGTCCGCGAGGCATGGCGAGAAAAATTTGGCGGAAAATCGCCAAATGGTACCCGTCCCTAGAACTGTACCACAATTGTTTATTATTGAATTGAATATCTTCAGTGACTTCTAGTATTAATATAAACTGGTATATAAATAATGAACATTCAACATATGTTTCTTCATCAATGTGTTTCTTTTCATTATCTCTTTTGCAAATTTATAGACAAAGTAACTCTTGGATCATCCTTTTATAGCTCATAATGCTATGTTTTTATCCGATTATATATATCACCAACTCCGAATTACTATTGGAAGACTATGTAATTTTTTTCTAGTTTCTAACGAAGAATGAAAAATTCAAAATCAACAGAAAGGAAAGACTTTTTAAATCATCACGTAACTTCGTAAATTAAATCATTTCTTCTTCATCGGTTAATATGCACATAGATAATGATAATAAAAATCACAGAAGTTATTTAATAAATACTTAGACATACAAAATGTTTGGTCCAATCCTGCATTTCGTTGTGTGGGGATAAGTTATATTTCTTCAAGTCAGGTTACCAAATGTATTTTGTGAAAGATGACAAAATGGCTTTTTATCCAATTATTTTCAAAATATGATAGCATCGCAACAATCTACATTAAGTATAACGCATTTGCCTTCAGAAAATAAACACTGTTTTCAGTGTTTGTACATTAAAAAAGCTCGTTCGCAGAACCAGCAAGTACAAACTAAACTATGACTCAATTTTAGAGGCTATATATTTAGATATCAATTCTTCAATGTCATAGTTGGCAACAACGAAAGTTGACAGTAAGTGAAAGCCACGTGGTATGTTACAACGTCAAATTAAATATCCAGAGTAGCATCCTAACATACAGGATGTTTCAGTTGTTGGAAGAAACTAGAAATATCAATTATTCAGACGAAAACAGAAAGATGCAATTTGCATGGCCAGGACGGAAATTAAACCAGTTTTTTTTTCTGATGATATGGCAGAATATATGGAAGAAAATACTTCTTACTTCTGTAAAAAGTGTAGTTTATAATCCCATTGATGTAGGGACGGCATATTCAACCTATGTAAAACGTCATTTTTTACCACAGCTTTATCCTATATTATGAAATGCCGTAATCTAGGCATTCTGAGGCCTTTATGATATTCCTCTTTTAATAAAGTGGACACTTGAATTTCATATTTTAATATATTTTTAACTTAATCTACGTATTATCGTTCTATTCTATCTTAATATTAAATTTTAATAACTTTGTGTGTCTTTTTATTTATTTATTAAGATTCATGATAATAAAATATTCATATTTGTATATAATATTATTCAAATAAGAACTCTATTTTAGAAATATTATTACAAATAAATGAGTTCAATAGAAGAATAACTTGGTAAAATGTTAATATTAGTCTAATATTTTATAATTCATAGAGTTTGTAGTTTTTGAAAATTCATCCCCCGCCATTGATTATAGTAAACACATAGCTCCATCTGTTGCAAAAATGTGTAGCAATTTGAATTATTAACTGCGTTTCAAATCAATTCTGATTTAATAATTAAAAAAATCACACTTTATTTCTGCGTTATTTTTATGCAAATTGTATCTTTCTATTCTCATTCCTTAACTAATTATTGATTTTTAAAATTACTCCAGATTTCTGAAATATCCTGTATTTAGAAATAACTGATATGTTTCAATGGAAAACATATATCACCAATAATTAGTATTTTGTTCAGCAAAATATATATTGAAAACAAAATTTATTTGACTTCATTGAATTCTTACTATAACTGTGAGACGCGTAAAAACTGTATTACGTCATTCAACGAAGGTGTGCTTGGTCGCAGCTTTTTGTATAAAGTCAACTTCAGTTGCCTTACACTATAGACTTAAGCACAGGAAATTTCTAAAATACATCTCAATGTAAGATTTAATAGAATGATTCAAGAATTCTTAACAGATAATAGCTTCTTTTCTAATAGTATATTCAAATCCTAAAAAGAATTTTACCTAATTAATATTTATAATCAGTAACTACTTATTTAATATTCTTCTATTGTTTACTAATTACTTTATTTAATAGACGGTTTGTACTTTAATCAGGATATTATATGTAATCTAAAGTATAAAATAGATTACTTTGACATAAAACCATTTGGTATATCTGGTTACCTATTTGTATTCATTAGACAAAATTTATAGATAAGATTTTAAAATTTAAAATCCCTTTTTAAAAACTCTATTCCAAAAGCGCATATTTTTCAGCTTTTTTTCATTCCTGTACCTGATATTAAATTCCAGTTTGCAGTCGTAGACAAAATTTATGCATCAAGCATAATATAGTATTTTTAAAATTTATTTTGGCGCAGTTTGGCAATATTTGGCTATTAAATGACTACATTTTAAAGAGATTTCATTATTGTTTTAAAGTGATATTAGAAAATATTATAAAAATGAGCATTATAGAATGAGAACGAACAAAAATATTTACATATCTGAAAATAAATGAAAATTTTGAAGTTATTTACTGAATTTTTATTCAAAACGCAATATCATCAGAATTCCCTCAAAAACGCAATATCGTCGCCAAATAATGTTAAATGTTCATGTTGTTGTTTTTTTCAAACAATTTAATGGCGATCATCCTCACGATTCGCGAAAGGGACACCAATCTAGAGAAGTACAGAATCATGCTCTCGCATCATCGGAAATTTTAAATTCTATAAAAAACAAGTGTAAAATTATAATAACATGAAAGAGAATTAAATATTAAAAAATGAACAAGATTTTTGCTTTAAAATCTCATCAACACTATAGCCTTGATTGAAAAACATTTTGATCAAATCCAAGATCATACTTTCAACTTGCTGATCATTTAAATACTAAAATTACAATTTAAATACAAATTTCAAAATATATTTTATGCAGCTATAAATGAGATAAAAATGTCAAATGTCATTATAATCTAAGAAAATTCAAATTTGTGCTACAATTTATATTGTACAAATGTCATTGTCCTTAACTGAATCTCCTGGACCATATTAACTATATAAGGACACTTCAAGAAATTTTGTGCTTCTGTCCCAAAATTCATATTTTTTATATGATTCTTGTAATTAAAACTTCTGGGAAGCATATTCTGCCTCCAATTTATAAGATTGAAATTTCAGGAAAAAAAAGCAAACTCTTTTAAAGATTAAGCTTGCATATATACAATGTAGCTCCAAAAAGTGATCGGTCACTTAGAAGATTCTGAAAAACAAACTTGTAGCTGGCACTCAATTTGATAAAATAGATTCAATAATTTTTCATGGCTTCTCAATTTAATTCTGAATAAAACCTAATTTGGTGACATTTTAAATATGTTTGGCTATTATCTCTGCTTATATATTTCTTAAAAATTCTTTGATTTATTTAAGAATGACTTAGAAGAGTAAAGCAAAGCTAGCTAGACGTGATCAGAAGTTTATTTTGAAAAATATTGTGAAGAGCTCACGATTAAACGCTTAGAAATTGTATCTCTTGTGAAAAGTTTTCTCTTTCAGTTATACCGAAAAACTTTACGACGAGCATTGAGATCAGTGGCAAGCATAAGCCTCAGTTAAACGAAAACATTTTTGTAGAAACTAAGAACAGAAAGATCAGGTTTCAGTTCAGGCGAATTCAATGATAAATAAAAACAGCTTCTTATTCAAATAATATTCTACTTGCAAACAAGAACAAATGAAGCATTTTCGTGGAAGCTAAGAACAGAAATATCAGGTTTCAGTTCAGGCGAATTCAATGATAAATAAAAACAGCTTCTTATTCAAATAATATTCTACTTGCAAACAAGAACAAATGAAGCATTTTCGTGGAAGCTAAGAACAGAAAGATCAGGTTTCAGTTCAGGCGAATTCAATGATAAATAAAAACAGCTTCTTATTCAAATAATATTCTACTTGCAAACAAGAACAAATGAAGCATTTTCGTGGAAGTTAAGAAGAGAAAGATCAGGTTTCAGTTCAGGCGAATTCAATGATAAATAAAAACAGCTTCTTATTCAAATAATATTCTATTTGCAAACAAGAACAAATGAAGCATTTTAGTGGAAGCTCAGAAGAGAAATATCAGGTTTTAGTTCAGGCGAATTCAATGATAAATTTTAAAAAAATCTTATTCAAATAACATTCTTTGCTAAGAAGAACAAATCAAGCATTTTTGTTGTAAAAACATATAATGCCGTGTAGAAGAAGAAAAATGTGGAAGTGAATTCTAAGAACTTAGTTGGTATCCTGAAATATGGCGATTGAGGCATTTTTACATAAAGATGCATGTCAACATCAAAACTATATAATTTGGTGCTTCATGAGGACAAAGATAATTGTTTTGATTTGAATACATTAAGAAAGAATCTAAATAAAACCAAAATTCAAAACGCCTTCACAACTCATAATGTTTGCGTCTGTATCTTTATAATTGTCTGGAAATCCTAAATATTAAACTTAATTAAATCACTGAATTTAATTACCTCAATTAAGTGCATTTGGAAGCACTGGAAATTACAGCTCAAAAGCACAAAATTACAACAAAAAATTCTGAAAAATGTGCTTGTTTGTGAATAACGGAGCAAGCACTGAAGAGTAGAAATACAAACAGAAAGTATACTCAGTGCCTGAACATTTAAACGTTCTTTTGAATCCTAAAAGATAGCCAACTAAGTGTTAGTTACTAAGGTTACTAAAAATATTAGTATTTAACAAAAATATCACTACATTTAATGATATGTAACTTGTGCTTTTTTTTAAGTATTCGATTATTTTTGGTTATATTCTTAGTAGTTAATTTATCATAAATAAATTTTATTTTGTATTTAAAATGTTTTATGTAGTTGTTTCAAGAATGTAATAAAAGTATTATATTTTTTAAAAATAATATCTTTTTGAAACAGTTAATTTTATGGATATATAAAACATCATTTCGATGAGCTCTGAAAGTACACGATCACTTTTTCGAGATACTGTCAGCAAATTCAATTCTTTTTCATATTTCAGTGTTAATTACATAGAATCGTTTTAGAAAATTTTAATTCATTTGCACTTTTAATGAGCTTTAAAACTTATCTGGATTTTCTCTTTAACATATAAAAGACATTTTAAGCGAAAAATTCTTTTAAAGGCGATTTTTCGCCTTTAACTGGCATTTCTTTAAGCGGTTATATGGCCATAAATTATCTTTGTTGATAGATAACTAACGACGATACAATCATACACAACCACTTCAAACCCAACCTATTATCTAATTCGAGCCATAAATCCCTAGAAAAATCCACGGATTGAAATTTAGTCTAAATTTCTAAAGATCTGGGTCAAAATTTTACAAAAATCTAAATATTTATCTTTTACAAACTTCCAATTCTACCAAAATCTATGTTTCAGCTCTACAACCAGTTCTAAAATTCTTAGAGAACTATAGAATGCAGAGACCATGAGTTTATCACAAAAAATCCAGAACCAGTTTTTGCATGATTAAACCATAACCAGCTACAGATTCTATAGCGGTCTAAAATCCTCAAACATTTCACATTCGATTTATCTTACTACCTTATAGAATAAATATTCTATTCACATGATTATCATTTAATATGGTAATCTATACCTTGACTTATGAAAGACCAAGAATTATTTATATTCATGCTGCCAAATAAAATTCCTATTCGGCAGTTAATTTCTGTCCTATGGAATTCTAAACCTTAGTTTGTCATTCTTATTTTTTGAAAATGATTACTTTTTCATTGATTAGATTAACAACAAAAACATAATTATAATTAGTTTTTGGTTATATATTATTATTATATAAATTATATTTAGTTTTTGGTTATATATTATTATTATATAAATTATAATTAGTTTTTGAAACCTAACATCATACATTGTGTTGTGAACCAATAGAGCAGCATCATTGAGTTCTAGATTTGCATTTTCTTATCCGAGTCTATTATCTCCTCCTCAGACATATGTGTCTCAAGATTAACAAACGACATTGCATCATTTTCTATCGAACTCGTCCCCTTGAATTTCATTTCTGTTATACATTGTATAGCAACTACGTGACAGGATTTTTGATCGTAGGTAGAGATTGTCTCTCGAGATAAATCGTCCAGACATCTCGAACTGCGCAGATAATTCCTGCTTTTAACGGTTTGTTCTACTTGAAATAATATTCCGAAATGCTATATTGCAAACTCATGATAATTAGTTCAGATAAGGAAATTTAATAAATAGTTAGCCATACTAAATTTTAAACATATTCTAAATTTATACTGAACATAAAATATGTCTGTTTTAATAAATAAAGGCAATTGACACCATAATCCATTTGAATTATAAATAATTCGGATATTATATTCAATATATATAATTCATGTGCAATGCATAATTCCTGAATTGATGTCGAAGGACATATATCAACGAGTTTATAGTTCATATGAAATGCTATATATTTCAGGGTTAGGCAATCAGACACATCTGATTAGGCATAATAATCTCCTATTATTGAAACTTGATTCTCTCTGTTCGTTCTCAAGATGAACTTCATCTTGAGAACGTAGTCAATTCCCCAGACAATTTTTTCACTCAACATTCAAATAGTCATTTTGGCTTATAATACTTCTCTACGGGCCAAAGACTTTGTAACGAAAATGAATGAGTTTTAACACAAATCAGGTGCTATACATATGCTCAAAAGTGCACAAACACAGAACTCATTGTCTCCATTGATATTATTCGTGAAGTTACGTCAAAAAAGTAAAGGAAAGTGCCGTAGAATCAAGAGAGATAAAAATTACATTCGCTTTTGAAGCGATTCAACGATACTTGTATCTTCTTACCAGAAAAGGTATTTATACATTAGGAAAGAAAAGGAATCAACGAAATGAAGTACATTCAGTGAAAATGGAACTTTCAGTGATGCAATCACGTCCTTCGAGGATCTTTCTGACACCAGAAATAGAGTCTGTATACTCCATAGAGCAGAAAGATTCCCATGAATATTCCAAGAATGATTAAAAATATCTGAGTGCCCTGAGATAGAACTGAAAAATAAAACAATAATTTTAATTTAATTAATTAAAAGAAGTAAATTATCCACAAGAAAGAAAGAAGAAATTATCCACAAAGAAGATATTACTATGGACCACAAAAAATGACAAGAATAGAGGACAAAATTAATTTGCTGCCAAAAGTTGTGTATGCAATCATGGTTATTTTCGGCATAATCACATTGCAGATTCAAGTATTTGCCATATTGTTGGATCAGGTTATCGATCCTTAGCCAGAAAAACATTGCCAGCAGTGGTGTGAGATGGGCTTTAACATTCCATTGATTCTCCTGATGAGTCTGGAATTATTATTTTGGCACTTTGACCAGTTCTTCAATTCACTGAAGCATGAAAATCACTTGTCCCTGAAAACTGTTACTCTATAAATAGAGACAAAGCCGAAAGACTATCGTAAAAGAAAACCTTGTTCAACTTGTTGATTTAGTTGTTCGAAAGAAACGGAAGATGCTGGAATTTAAGGAAACGAGTTGGACGAGCTGCAGGCTAAAATTGCGCCTTTGGAGGGGGAATGATTAGACATTTCTGTTCCATATTCCTTCCGTAAAAGAAAATTCAAAGAACTTCCAGATTAAGAAAAAGTTTCAAATAAATATTAAGAGCCATCTCGCATCACTGGCAAGAATGTTCTTCGAAAAGGCAATCGGAAACATGGTCTACCGATATGCTCGGTAGCATGCATGATACAGCTCGGTATGCATGATATACCGATATACTACATATATATCTGAATATGCTCGGCGATTATATAGAAAAGTAAGCATATTTGTGCGTAACCTTTGGTGATGAATTTGGTTTCTCCCCCCCCCCCTTCTACACTTGTCATTTTTTTATGGTTCATCGGAACTTGGAAAAAAAATGGCCCTCGCAGTTTTTTAAAAAAGAATGCCATAATTATTAGGGTAAAAAAATATAATGAGATTTTTTTTTTAATATTCCATCAAAATATGCTTTCTAGATTTTTGTAATGTGCTTTATATAGAAAAAAATGACATTAAGTTGCAGGTTAAAATATATTGAAAATGCTAGAGACCTCGTTAAATTCTATATAAGTATATTCTTTCTTTCCTGCGTGTAATAACAACGAAATATTAACATCTATTTGTTATTTTCGAATAAAATATCTTTTTAATTCACGACACTTTTTCTTAATAGATATTAAATAGATTATTATTTATATATATTTTTTAAAATATGTGCATCCCTTCTATAATTTAAATCAATATTCAACAGAAATTATATATATTTTATTTTTATAAATGTTAAAGAAAATCCCTTAATTTATAAAAAGATAATATTTATTAAAAAAAAAAGAGAAGAAAATAAATTTAATTAATCAGTTATTAACAAATTGTAATTTTTAATAAGTAACTTGTGTAACGATCTAATGAAGTAAAAGCTTTATTATCGACAAAGTAAAAGTAATACATAAAATAGAACTTCAGATGAAAATTTAAAATAGATTATGTGGTTTCAATTGTATTTGATTAACACATTACTCACCAAAATACAAAAAAAAAAAATTGTTTTGACTTGTTGAGTTTTTGAAAGCAATTAATCCATTATACATACAAAATCATAAAAATATTGAACTAATAATTATTGATAAAAGTATTGTTTGATAAAACTACCAAAAGTATTGTTTTTGAGCGTGAAGCAACTGTGTCTCAGGGGCCTTCTTAGATCAAAACAGT
Organism: Argiope bruennichi; assembly: GCF_947563725.1. Classification (NCBI taxonomy): domain Eukaryota; kingdom Metazoa; phylum Arthropoda; class Arachnida; order Araneae; family Araneidae; genus Argiope; species Argiope bruennichi. Next base: position 113,370,150 of record NC_079153.1, on the reverse strand, counting down.
TAAGCAAACCAGATGAAGCGTATTTGATTCAAAACACGAATGTGCCAGTTCTTGTTGTTTATTCGCCGTTGCATTCTGTTAGCAGCAACGTAATATAGTACAAAATTAATCATACAGCAAAATTTAGTTTAACGTACAATTTTATATATTTCTTAAGAAATATGGCTAATTTCCTGAAATTAACGAATGTTGCATCCGATGAAGGAAATTATGAATTCAGTGTTCCATGGATGAATACGAGCACAGATTCAGCGATTGGTCATCAAATAGCTCAATAAAGAGCGATAATCTGTTTATGAAAAGAAAAACTCTTGTCACAGGTATAAAGTCAACCAGCTTATTTTGTTCAATAGTCTATGCTTTACCAGTTATTATGCATCTCTATGAGCTTACAAACCATCACTGAGTTAAAGATTTAAAAAAAAAAGTGAAAGATGTTAGGTGAAGCATGTGACCCGAATGTATAAATGAGACACTTGGCGATTAACTGTTAAGTAAAATGTAATGCATTTCTGGTGGTAACTTCATAAGCCAGATAACAACCTCCGGAATAGAGTGTGCGCTTTTGTCTAGTGGCTTTGTTACTCGGCTATGAACCCTAATGTTGCGAGTTCGAACCTGAAACTTACACATATTCATACAAATTATAAACCTTAGTAATATTTATTAATTTAAGTTGATGTTATGATATGTTGTACGTCTAACAGATTCTTTACAATTAAAATAAATGCTTCGTATGTTTTGAATTTGAATAATAAAAAGAAAGATAATGATTATTTTATTTCTCTAAAGTTTAAATGTGGCAACAATGACATACTCACCTCCCCAGTTTTCTGTTGCTTCACCACTACGGCCATGGCTTCCGCTTCCCATTCTGTTCAAAGAAAAAAATATAATAAAATACTAAGAATATTTACTTTCAAGTTCTAGATATGAATTCTCGATAAGGTTTATTCTCTTAATTCAACATCTGAGCAGCTTAGACCTTTGAGGTAGAAAAATTTAAAGGACATTCAAAATTCTATTGATGATGATGTGTCCGCGTTACCACGGAAAGTGAGTGCGGTAGCTTCTGAGGGTAAAGACCCCTGAGTACCCGACGGCAGAAGTCTGACTTCTAGCTCATGAAACTCACACACTCATTCGCTTGCACAACCCCTTTTTACAGGGGGGCACATTCACACATCTCAAGGATAGAACACAGGTGAAGAACAACCATGCCCGAACCGGGATTCGAACCCGGGATCACGAGGAAGATGCGCTACCCCTATGCCAGGACGCCGGCTCAAAATTCTATTTCGAATTATTATAGAGATTAATTAGATTTGATAATTCTATCTTAATTTTATTTTTGAAATTTGCTCTGAATTACACAGGTCTAAAGACCCCGCCATCTATCTTAACTCCGTCATTACTGGAAGGTATAATACTCTGTTAACGAAACTACGCCGGGCATCCGACAGTCGCATGATTCATTATTCAGATGAGTTTGGGGGATAAGGATATTTTATGTGAACTTTCAAAGAAAATCTCAACATGCATTTGCTTAATAACACTAAATTAGCGAGGTCCTCGTTTGTCTACCATCTCTTTAAGAACATGTTCATTATTGCGATTTTTGACGGATTAGGAAGATTTTCTCATCTTTGAGGGAAAACTAGGGCCCTCTGGTATTCTGAAAGTGAACTAGAATTATCATAGGAAATAGAGAGTTAAAAATATAAAATATTAAAAGATCAAGCAATTATTTTACCATCTATACAGAAATCAATAATTGATTGACCTATTTGAGAAATGAAAATATTTATTGTTACATTATTTTCACAGTTTTTAAAAGTTTAGATTCCACTCACACTGCCACAGATCCACAAGAGACGCATCCCATAAAGGTGTACAAACATGCGACTAAAGGCAGGAAAAGGCTCTTGAGCAACTGGATGGAAAGAGGAGGAGACATCATGGAGGACGATCTCCGGACACACCGACCCATCGAACCTGAAAGTAATACATCAATGCACATATTTCATGTTCAACATCTTGTATTTCATAGCAATTTCTTTGCATCTTTTAATTATTTGCAACATATTTTATTCCTTTTTTTATTACAAGTCTTATACAAATGCATCTATCACACATACAATATAGGATCAATCATTTTTTCAGTCATTTTTCAATTCCTTTTTTTTTTTTTTTTCCTTTTAAAGTCATGAAAATGATAAAAATGAACACAATTAGAAACAACTTTCTTTCCATGCGCTACTCAAGCAAATTTTTAAGATTATTTTACAAAAATATTTTCATAATAGTAAAACCGCTCAAAACAATCAAACACGCATCATTACAAGAATACAGTGGTGATTTTATTGCGCACAAAAACATTTTTTCCCTGATGTTTCAAATTGATTAATATTCAAAAACATTCCAGACTCTATTTAAGAAGGTCAATCTGAAAGGTAGTAAAATATTTTTTAAAGAAGTGCTTATTCCAACATCTAGGGACTCCTAGATAATGCGAAATTCGAAGTTCCGTTTTCACTTCCAAGCTTTTAATATCAAATTTTTTTATCGATCTTAATTCAATATTTATATATATAACAATTTTAATTAGCAAATTTTGAAAAACTGAAATAATGAAATTCTTCATTGCAGATCACTTTCTAGAAAGCTCATTTCAATATACCGTGTATGTAAAAAATGCACTACTGTATTTTCAAAATAATTTTAAAGAAAATAGTAAAAAATACACAATTTTTCTCAGCACAATCGAAATAGAATTATTAGTAGGAGTGAATATCTTTTAAAATTATAAGAAATCTATTTTTTTAGAATTATAAAATAATATAATACTATGCAATAATATAAACTTACAAATGTTAATTAATTAAGAATGTTACTAAAATATGAAAAAAAATTTAGTTTAAACAATGCTTGAGTTTAATTTGAATAAGTTTGATTGCATAACCTTTATAATTAAATAAAAACACAAATTTTTTAAAAGATTCCAAAATACCGCAAAAATTCTGAAGAACTCGTGGTCACCTATAATTGTGGAGCACCTAGGTCTACTTTGCTTATGATAATTCGGTTCTGCTGTTAGTACGTTTTACATCACGTTGAGGATGAATCGTTTTTCAAAAAATGAAATATCTATCATGGAATAAATCGGATCAATATCTTTGCAAAGTCACGTTTCAGTTGAATAAATAAATCGTAATTTTCCAAAGCCACGGAATTGATAACAAATCAGTTGTTTTTGTTCCGAAATTATGAGCTTTATGATAAAATATAGTATCATTTTTTTAAAAGAGTACAAATTTTGTTTATAATTAGTTTTGCAAAGTAAAAACGTATTATTAATAAACAAACAGAAATAGGAATTTTTCAGTGTTTCATGGCATAATTAATAATCTATTAACCCTCCATCATTCACAATATCTAATAGATACGTACGCCAAATGCATCTGTTAGCTATCTTTAACACATTACACTTTGAATTTTGAATTGTTGGCACAAAACACTCATTTATTTTCTCATTAAGACTAATGAAAAATTTATGAAGAGAAAGTTATCAAAACCGGACGAGAATTTTTATTTTTTACCAGAGTTGCATTACGAAAAACGAATGAAACTAACGAAGAGCTAAATAACTCATTATTTTACTGACATAAAAAAATTAATTGTTTGTTTTACTTTTTTTATCTTTTTAATACAGATTTAATTAGCAGAACACACCATCAATCGAATACCACTGGAATTTGTTTTTAAAAAATAACACACAGCCGTGAAAGTTTTTTGTAAAGATTAATTAAAATCTAAGTGAAATAGTTTATGTCTCAATACGCACGAATGAAAGAATAACATGTATTATGCAAGCGTGAATAAATTTTCCTGGGGCAAAAAAAGCACGACTGAGAAAAAAAAACATTCAGCAAAAAAAATGCAAATTTTTAAAATTATTTTATCATGTGATAATTAACGCTTGATGAATTCGTTGTACAGTATTTTCTCAAATATGAAAGCAACCAGAATTTTTATTTTTACGGAAATAAATATTTAGGTAAATTTTCAATAAACAATGGTTTAGAAAATTCATTTGGTGTATTTTTAGTAAATTAATGAAACAATGCGATATTCTTAGGCTTAAGCAGAAGAATTCTGCGTTTGTAGCAAAACGTATGTTATTTTAATTCATTCACTTTTAGAAAGCTCAATAACACAGTGTATGTTATGTTATGCGAATGCTGCCTCTATATCAACTAAAATAAAAGCTAACAATCTCGAGGGGGTGCTCACCCCGAAACTCTCTTGCATACTCTATATAAATCAGAAATTGTCTTCTCCGACCAGCCGGAAGGCACACAAAAAAAAACTTGAAAACTATCGCAACAGCAACATTGACGCTAATGGTGGTTGAGTCCTAAGGATCATCACCGGCCACGGTACAACCCTTCCCTAAGGAAGTACGACCCATCATCGATAGGAGGAACCAGACCTACCACCACCTCCTTTTCGTGTACCCACAAGGGTGACGAGTACCAACCACCATGCCGGAAGCTTCTCACCCTCAATTACAAGGTGCCCCCCGTGGGACGCATACTCTATATAAAAGTTGATTTCTCTCCCCCATAAAATTTTGGACCATTGGCAACGTTCATGAACGTCATGATTGCTCAGATTTTTATTTTCAATCGCGCAAAATGAAAATCTTGTGCTTCTTAGTAGAATAAAGAAAATCAAACATGTAATTTAGGTGTCTCTTTGTCGTCCAACAAAAACCAAAATTAGAAATATTATTTGAGTCGTTACATTTTTAGGCCATTGCGTTTACATGGATGCAAATGTAAAGATTGACCGACGATCAAGCCTTTGACGGATTTAACTCAAAATTTGATGCGGGTCTTTCTTTAGATGTGTATACAGTGTGTGCGAAATCTTATTCATTCAGCTGTCGACATTTGGTAGCTAGAGGACTTCCTTGCATCCGCATTGATAAACAGAAAAACTCTCTGAAAATAGATTGCAATCAAAATTTGATAGAAATTTTGATTGCAACTTTAATGTAAAGATCACATATCAAATTCCATCCATCTAGCTCAAAATGTTTTGCAATTCACAGCAAAAAAACTTAATTTCAAAAATGTAATATTCGGTTTCAGGGAAATATGAAGCGTGAAGGGTTCGAATTTTTAGATAGTCACAATACTTTATATTTTGTATAAATATACTTTATATTTGTATTTTATATAAATCAAAACAGGAATTTCTGGAAGTCACTTTCGTAATGTTGGTCCATAATATTATAAAATGTGATGTCTATGGTGCAGAGATATAGGCTTCAAAGACGGGATATTCTTTTATGCGAGAGATCACCGTATATTTTTTATGAGAATTCCTAGAAATAAATGGAAGCATGATCATGGCATTTTATGAAAAGCACCTTCATAGTACTCTGTTTAATACTTCATATCTAAAACATATTCACGTTATGTTTTGGAGTTGGGATTCTAATTCCATAAAAATTATTTATTAGATTAAACCTCAAAGAATAGCAACAAATTAAATATAATGAAAAATAATAAATAAAATGTCGAGGGAATTCAGAAATAAAATTAATTACTCATTGATTGCAAATAAGCATACAAATTACAGTGACATAAATTCTAAAACGAGATAGTTTGGTGATATCTCTCTATTTGCAAGGTAAATATTTTTTTTGGAGTAGCACTTATTTCAAATACCGTACTGCATATCTCATAATATCATTATGTTAAAAGCTAAAAAAGTAATTTATGAAGCTCTTAAATTTATATTTAAGCTCCTGCGCAAATATTTTGATTTCTACCGATTCTGTTTTATTCAGATGATTATTCTTCTATTTTAAGAAACGGTATTGATTTTCTCTTCAACGTTAAAAATAAAGCTTCCTGGAATATAATAGAATTATTTACGCACTATTCTGCAAACTTCCAGTTCTGGTTCCTCCTGCTTTCTACATTGGTATCTTTTTTGCGATATAATCTCTATATTGAGATAATTATAATAAAGTAATGCATTTAATTGCAGTAATTTTAACGCGATAAGGTTTTTATACCAGCATATTATCAACAAATTGCCACATTCATGATGTAAAAATATTTCAAAATGCTTAACTGGGCAGATTATTCGATCTAGAAAAACAAAATTTGGCAATAGGTATTAGACGGCTCACTTGAAAGAATTTAGCAAAATTTTAATTATACTTTTAATTAAAATCAGAATAAATTTTCAGCACTATGAAAAGATTTATCAAAATTTTAATTACATTTTTAATTTAGAATCAGAATAAATTTCAGTATTTTTTTCGTGGATATTTAAAAGCATAATATTCCACAAAAAAAAAACTCCATTTAAAATTCCACCATTCCATTTAAAATATAAAAAAAACTAACGTTTCATGGTTTTATTACCATATATTTTTTCTCTAATATTAATAACATTTTCAAAATATTTTAAGTACAGTTTACATTTTAAATTATTTTTAATAATTGTTTCCACACACCATAATATTGAAGGTATCTTTTCATATGTGTGCACAATATTGCTGCTATACATGGTGGCAACTCAACACTTCTGGCTTTCCATTGAGTCTATTATTATCATCATATTTTTTTTTATTTCACTGCAGAAATATATTAATCAATTCTAGACAAATTTTGAGAATTTTCTTCCGATCAACATAGAGCTAGGTAAGTAATTTTCTTTTCTAAAGTTTTCTTTATTGAAATCAAATTACAAAAGCTGTTCGAATTTTAAATGAGCAGAATTCTAAAGATTATAAAGAAATCGTTTGCATGTAAAGTTGCTAGAATATTAATTGAATAAAGTTTTAAAGATTCTAAATAAATCGTTTGCATGTAAAGTTGCTAGAATATTAATTGAATAAAGTTTTAAAGATTCTAAATAAATCGTTTGCATGTAAAGTTGCTAGAATATTAATTGAATAAAGTTTTAAAGATTCTAAATAAATCGTTTGCATATAAGTTTGAACTCGCGATAAAATTTTATGCCATGAAAATCAAGCTCCATTTCCCGTGCCAAGTCTTTTTTTACCGTTATACTTCTAGGTTATATTAGAGTTTTTTAAACTAATGCATTTAAGATAAATATTTTTTGAATAATTTTTTGTAATTTTTGCAAAATTTCAATCATAAAAATATTTTATAAATTACATTGATTTCTTCAAAATGTAAATCATTCTACGGAAAATTTTTATTTCTTATTATGTTTTTTGAAGATTTTTTCAAATTAAAAGCAAATAATAGTTTTTCGATATATACATTTCTAGAATTTCCCTTAATTGAACAAAAAAAAAACAGTTTTTTAAACTTTATTTTATAAAATAAAAATTTAATAAAATTTGGAAATGATAACTTCCTTTAAGAATTTTTTTTCCATTTTATTTAACTAAAACAAAAAAGATTAATGTATGTTAAGCTTAGTTCCGGGATTAATTTAAGTGGTGTTAAAAAAAGTGAAAGATTAAAACCACGATATATTGCGGTGCAGAATATTGCCTATTAATTTGTTCTTACAAAAAGCACTCTTCGAGAATATTTTTTTTTTTAATTTTAAGGTAAGTGGTTCGGATATTGGTTGCTAGAGGAACTAAATTATCCCTCATTAATCATTTCATTCATAAATAAGTGCTTTCTGTGAAATTCTAATCAACTAATAAATTTAAGAGGAATTTTTTTCCATTCATATTTATCGTTTGAAAAAAATGGAGACTTTAAATTGATTATTCTCTTTTTAGATTAGCTGTCCAATATAATAAATAAAAGATATTAATTGCGTTAAAACTTTCTGAATTTTTTTCAAATTTTATTGTTAAATTTTTTTAATATAGTTTTTTTATTAATTGTCAGAGCTTGAGAATATTTCTTTCACAAAAGAATAATGAATCTCTCACACTTTTAATTGGATAAAGATTCTCCAATTAAAAACGATTTATTTATTAGTTTGCCAATTAATTTATTAAAAAGTGCTTATGCAAAAAAAAATTCCATTTAAAAAAAGTTGAAAACAATATTTGGAGGATGGTAGCGTGAATAATCTAAGAATAAGTAGTTTTTAAAATTTTTTACTTTCATAAACAAAAATCATAAATATGGGGAAAATTTAATTTAATTTTACAAATAATTGCTTCATTTCATTCGCATGTTAATAACCAGGTAATATGTTCGTTTGACATTGCAAAAAAAATTGTGAAGAAAAGAGAAAATATTTTAAAACTTTAAGAATTTGGAAATTAAATAATCCATGCTTCAACTTTCTATAAGAGAAAAGAATGACTTTTACATTCTCATCAATTGTATTTTAATTCTTGTATTGTATTTAATTTTTTTACTAAAACGTTTACCAATAGGCGAATAATCAAGCAGTGAATATAATCAGTATAACAATATCCTAGATTCAAAATCACTTATGCCCGTTAAAATTATTTTGAATACTTATTTTATGAATATGATTTAAACAAATCGTTGATTAAAATATTTCCTAAATTGCTCGAATTTCCAACAGCGACATATTAGGTCTATGTTAATTTATAAAATAAAATCATAATAATGTAAATAAATCAACCAATTTAAAATATGTTTTTTCTGAAAAACCGTTTAATTGGCGAGAATCCTACGGTCATCTGAAAGGGCATCCAGACTTAATAATTGAAATAAAATGTTAACTTTGAATCTCATTTCAATTTTTAGGAAATCGGCAGCTATAATACCATTTGAAATTGTAAATCAAATTAGTATTAGGTACATAAAGATTTTGGACAAATACAAAATTACTTATGGTATATTAAATCATATTTACTTGTAAAATTTGTTTTCAAAAAAAATAATGCAGGTAACGATATAAAATTTTTAACAAGCACTTTCTTTTGTACTTCATTTGTTTTACTGTTTATTTACTTGTAAAATTGTTTTCAAAAAATTAATGCAGATATTGATCCAAATTTTTTAACAAGTACTCTCTTCTGTATAAATTCTTCGGTAAAAATTTTAGTTTAAATTTTTTAAAAAATAATAAAATAACCATTTTTTTTCTATTCTAGCCCTCTAAAGGCTATTTTAACATTCAACGATTCACAGCTCATTGTACAGGTCCTTTTAATACCAATTATTTTTTTAATTAAACTTTTCCTCTCATATTAATAGCTTTTTATTTGAAAGCCAAAATAAGATGCTACACCTTACCCACGTTTTTAACCGTTCTAATATTCAAGGGCAGGTATTTTAGATGGCTACCCATTAACTTAAACCAATAAAACTGCTTTTGTGTATTTTTTTTTCATTTTTTTAATACTTATCATGACAATTCGATTCGACCTTTCGTATTTCAGATATTCGCGCTCAGTTTATTTCTACTCTTGTGTTGCCAAAAATGAGTGTCATAATGTCTGACACAACAGGGACAAGTACAGCTCATAAAGATGATAAGGCTGATAAAAATTTACTTTAACGTACCCTGCCATATCGCAAAATATGCTAGCAACGCCAAATCGTAAAAGTCAAAATTCGAAGTGGCTGTAAAGGTCAATAATACTATGTATTATATAGAAGAACTATTCTATTCGCATTGGCGAACTTTCTTTTCGCATATTGGCGACGAACACAAGAGGTACATTAAAGTGTATTTCATTAAAGATACGAAATATTTTTTTATGGAGTCCTGGATCTTTATCTGTACAAACTGCAAAAATGCCATGAATTTTTACAAGCGAAATCCTACAAAGAGAATATTTTGCAACACGAGTTTTATCCAAAATTTCATGTTTAACATTTTTCGAATGACTGAAACTCATTTTATGCTTCATGGTGAAATCGGTACACAAAATTCTCGCTTTATTCAATTGTTTGTATCTGGTTCTAAAGATGTTTTAAATAAAATCGTCAGAGCAAAAATCATTGCAAAGATTCTGGGTAACCCTAAACGAAGTGAACAAAAGGAAAAAAACAAAAAGAAAAGTGGCTTCTAATAAAACCGTAGTTTTTGAAAGTTCTTAAATGACAAAAGTCCTATCATCAGTATATATGTTTACAGTGCATATGATAGATGGTCAATTAAGCTGGTGATAGACAATTATCAATCAGTTACTACAGATCTTAATTTGCTCTTTCCTTTCTTTTATTTCGAGAAAGAGGCTTTCAGATAGATACAACTTTCATTCTGCTCTCGAATTCGAAAGAAAAAATATTTTTATTATTAATATTATTATTTTAATCTTTTATGCTTTGTGTTTCCTGCCATTATCAAGATCATTTACCTATAACTCTACTTTCTTGAGTGCGCTTAACAAAATTAAAGAATAGCTTTATTGCTTATAGCATAATGTTCATTTCAGTTAAGATCTTTTTTGATGCAATGCTCAGTAAATGGTAAAATAAATTTCACAATTAATTCTTCTATGTAAACACATGATCTTGTCTTTAAGAAAAAGGGAGTGCTCTCTATAATAGCAGGGGCGTAACGGGAGGGTGCAAAAGTCACCTCTCCTGTTCGAGATCTTTAAGGCAAGAAAAATCGTTAAGAGACATTTTATGATCCCATGGCTCCATCGATCGCCAGATTTCACTCCAGGTTAGGGAGCCAACTTCAGGTTGTGGGATATTTAGAACCTCGGGCGTATCAATCACAACCTCTGAATTCGTCGGTATTGAAAAATGTAAATTATACAGAGATATTGACCATGCACCTTGATATAATACTACGCGCTTTTGTCGCTGCAGTTTTGACCTGTTTATCTGCCCGTGCTCTACCTTATAGGGGAAGCCTTGTCAAAAATGTGTGTGTGTGTGTGTGTGTGTGTGTGTGTGTGTGTGTGTGTGTGTGTGTGTGTGTGTGTGTGTGTGTGTGTGTGTGTGTGTGTGTGTGTGTGTGTGTGTGTGTGTGTGTGTGAGTGTGTTTTCTTTCATGTTAAAAAAAGCACGTGCAAAAAATATTTAAATTGAAAAACGCTTTACAATCCGACAGCTTGCTTACCTAGTGTTTCACTAATAAAATTTCCGGATAATAAATAAGTGTACAAAAATTATTATCAAAATTAGAAAATTTGCTCGTTGCTTTAATTAAATAATCTATAAAAAGTGGTGCAAATTTGAACAGTTCTCAACATACATTCATAAGATAAAATAAATAACTAATGTATAAAAAAAGAAAACTAAATTAAATTGAAAATACGTTTCTATTTTATTTTGGTTTATTTTAAATATTTAAATTTTTTTTCATGCAAATGTTTTCAAAGTTGAAAATTCTTACTATAATTCAATTCTGTTATTTAGAACAGAAAGCATTTTAAGGCTTTTTTTAACACTTTGCCGGCATTTAAAGATAATACTTCTATCGTTAGAACAATATAATCTAGAAATACCAATATAGAGCAATATAATATTTTTAAATCAGAGATCTCGTTCTGGTACCAAAGAAAGGAAGAAGAGAAAGATAAGCTAAAGTGATTTCAGTAACAGCGGAAAACAAAAATAATGAATAAAAAAATGTTAAGAATTTTGTTTCTTCAATGAGAAACGTTAAAAGTTGTTCACGATCGAAAATCTATCCTCGCAATAACATAATTGAAAAAATAGATTAAAATCTAATTAATTGATAATTGATTATCACCAGCCCCACCCACCAGCAACTGTGTCATACGATTATGAAAGTGCCAGCCACTTTTCTCAAAGTCTATAGCTGTAACAGGCGCCACTGTTCTTTCTGACCTTTTATTCTTCTCTGAATTTTTGCTGGGGAAAAAATCGTCTGGAAGCTTCTTGTTTCGACTTCCATTATTCAAAACAACGGTGAAAAGCAGACATGAATTATTTCGAATCACGATGAGTAGTTGTAGACTTTCTTTAATATTTAATGTGAAATTATATTAAGGGTGTTCTCATTTATTTCTGAATCTAGCCACTCTATTGCAATAATTGGAATAAAATGTAAAATAAGAAAATTAATTCTGCAAATATAATTAAATTAATTCGTAGCATTTTATTCTTAGGTTAATCTATAGTTTTTTCGTTGTGAATAAAAGAAAAAAAGAAATTAGCAGAAGGAAAATCTATTGGCAAAATTTAAAAGATTTATAAAAGAAATTTGGTAATCGTTGGTTTAAAATTTTACATTTGAAAGGGGGGGGGGGAATCAGAAACAATTTTAAACCTGATATAGCATCAAATGGTAAGAATACTTATCACTTGGGAATACTCTATTATAATGTATAGTATAACATATAACATGATGCAATATAACATCATACAAATATCAGTATTTCAGAATCATAGGAATATTATCCTGAAGATATTTTTGAAGAATTTAAAAACTTTATTCGTTTCTTTGGGGATTCGACGATCCTATATTAAAAACGATCCTAGATCCTAAAAAATTTGGTAATCGTTGGTTTAAAATTTTACATTTGAAAGGGGTGGGGGGGGGAAATGGAGAATTCAGTCTAATAACCCTCAGATATAACACCCATTTTTTTATAAGATCAATCAGAAACAATTTTAAACCTGATATAGCATCAAATGGTAAGAATACATATCACTTGGAATACTCTATTATAATGTATAATATAACATATAACATGATGCAATATAACATCATACAAATATCAGTATTTCAGAATCATAGGAATATTATCCTGAAGATATTTTTGAAGAATTTAAAAACTTTATTCGTTTCTTTGGGGATTTGACGATCCTAGAAATCTTAGAAATTATAAATGAAAATTGTTAAAAGACTTGCGTCTTTATGATTTGATTAAAAATCAAATTTTGCATACAGAATTTAAATGACTTGTAAATAAATCATCATCATATCTTCTAAGATACAGATATATTTAAGGTTGCCTACGTCCCTTATTTATAAAACTGTCACCGTATTTCGCTATTTAGTCCCTTATTACTAATCGCTTTGTTCTTGTCTTGTATTCCCCCTAAACTTTGCACTGAATATCTATATTGGCAACACTAAGATTCTATTCAACCAATTTGTATATATCTAAAAGATTATTTGAAGAAAAAGGGTACCAATCAAAACTGCGAAGCATCAATAAAATTGAATACGGAATATAAATCAACTGAAATTCGAAGAAATTTTGCAAATATATTAATTAGAAGTTGTGCTTTATAAAGCCATGTGAATACATGAATATGTACTATTCCAGCCCACAATACAAATATCCAGAAAATATATTCTGTAATATATCAACTCAATAACCGGACCAAAGTAACAAGTGAAGGCAATTGATTGAATTTTGATTTGTCTTTATATTTATTTAGCACTAATATATCCCATTTCAATGCTTTGTATTTATGGTAACTCTAAATGTAAACCATCTATCTATACGTGAATTTAATAAGTGTGTTAATATATAGATAAGTTTAAAATTCAGAATTTATTATTAAATAAATCTTATTTTCCAAATTAAAAAGGGACAAGTGATTAAATACCCAGAGTATGCAAGAAATTAAATGGAGTTTTGTTTGGATAAAGAATAATACAACATTAATTTTATTTCATTACTGTACAATTACCGTAATTTTGACTCTTTTATAACTATAAAGAAATCCTTTTTTAAATATAATATTGAATATTTATAAATGAGCATCAGACTTTAAATTCAGATGAATTTGAAATCTAAACCTCCATCTAACCGGCTTCAAATGACACCAAAATATAATTATATTGTTATAACACCAAAATATAATTATATTGTTATAACACCAAAATATAATTATATTATTATAATAATAATTATATAATTATAATGCCAAAAAAATGACACCAATATATTTGTAGAATTTTCAAATGTTTCTTTTATCTTTAAATTCTAAAAAAAGGAAAAGGAAAGAATTTTTTTTAAATTATCAGATCGGAATCTCGAAGGGCAATACAAAATACTTTTTCATTTTTCAATTCTAAATTCATTTATTTTTACGAAAATGTTATACAGTTTTAACTGAATTCATTTATATAATAGAGAACCTGCTTCCATTTTTAAAGACTTCAGGTTTAATATCATATACTTTCCCTAGCTGTACAAAACTTTCTATAGAGGATTTATCCAATTTAAATACACTGCACAATAATCTATTTCTGATAATTTTGACGAAATGCTGCATTAGATCTTTTTTCTGTTTTTCAAAAATACTAATATGCAAGTAGCGTGGTGTTGACGATTTCTGACATTCTCATTTTTTGCTGATTTGGTCCTTTGGACAAAATGAAGGGTGATATTGCTTTTATGCCAAGGATTATCAGCAACAATGTATTCATCTGAGAGATGCCTCAAGTCGCTACTCAGCATTTGGTATTCCAGGCAAGCTTTAATTTTTGGCACCAATTCAGCATTGTGGTAATGTGGTTCACGCGCTCGCATTACTGAGTAAACAGTGTATCTCAGTGAAGCAACAATAAATGCTAGAAGAGGTACTTGATGAATGGTTCTAACTTCAGAAAAGTACCACGTATCTTGTGAATGGCATTGTATCAAGAAATAACAAGAATAAATACAAAGAACAAGCCAATAATAATGCTCCTTTCTCTTTTTCCTCATTACAATTCCCTTATGTAACACATTTTATACTTAATATTGTCATGAAGAAATAGGGCCTTTACATTGATATTTGATTGAAAAACTTGGTATAAATATACAATTTTGTCGTGAAGTCCGCATACCAAATTTACTTAGCATATTAAATTTTTGAATTAGCATGTTCTCTTATACTCCTACATACAAGAAGGCATTCAGTCTATCATTTGATAAATTAAGTTTAAATTAGGTATACTTTTCCATTTTTAATGCCCGAATTGCATGTCAAATTTTTTCTATACCTTGTTGCATTTTTGAGACATTGTGTTCACAAACATACAAGCAATGTGTGTGTTGACAACTGCTTAAAAATGTGAGGATATCTACACATTTAGTATAAAGATCGCTCATCTCTTTATTTTGATATAAATATTAACGATTTTGATATAAATATTAACGATTTTGATATAAATATTAACGTTTATCTCTTTATATTGATGCGTTTTTCATTTATGCATGCAGGTTAACAGACAGATGGACATATAATCAATCCTCTGGCTATATTTAATAAAGAGTTACGATTTTGGCAATTAATTAATAAACTAAATTTCATTCGTATAGCTCGTTGCATTTTTGTTTTACAGTAATCAAATGCATATAGACGTACAGACAGATGAATGTTCAAAATCTGATGCATATTTACAATTTTGATGTCAAACGCGCATTCCAAATTTCATTCGTCTTTTTCATCTCACTTTTTTATTGTAATGTTCATACATAAATTAAATAATTATTTTCCGTACTTAAGGAAGTTTCAAAATATTGCTTAACCAAAGATTAATCAAAATAAAGATTGCTAGCAAAAAGTGAAATTTTTTGTCAATTACATAGCTTTCTCTGTATATACAAGAAGCTAAATGTTAGCAAATTATTTTGAAGATTTTGCTCACTTTACAAGTGAGCTCAGTTATCGGAAGCAAATATTATTAATAATAACTCTAATATCTCAATATTAAAAATAAAAACACAAGCATTATTAACTTTTGTTGGTAACCATTTTCAATATAGAATAACTTTCATACACAAGAAACACATCTAAATTGTTGTCATTTTTCATGAACTTTTTATGCTGTTCTGTGTATTCCCACATTCTTCCTAAATTCAAATATTCTCTGGAAAATAGTTTTTGACAAAAATTCTAGTGTATCGATACAACGGAAACCAGGTCATGACGACACATTTTATCTTTCCAAATCAATAAATGATGAAAATTTTCAACACCTAATTTGAAACCATTATGTTTAGAAACTAAACATCTAATAGATTTAAAATTTGAAACTTTGCAATTAAAACCATAATACAATATAAGCAACAGATAATTAAAAATTAAATTCTATTCAAAGGATCAAAAATTCAAATAAGAAAGAAAATGACATAATTTTACATTTTTGCAAATGGCATTGATTTTCAATTCAACTCTTTTAGTTAAAACATGGAATATTCTAAAAATCAAATGATAAATTAATCGCATAATTTGGAAAATATATAAATTAATTTGTGCAACAGTTTATATACATATTTAAATTTAAAACTATATATTTTATTTTTGACAACACAGGCATTCTATTCGTAAGCAAATATTATCCAAGTTTTGAAATTCTGAAATGTTTTTTTTTTATTATTCTTCATTTTAAAACAATTATTTGGTAAAAATATCCATTTTTTTCTGAAAATTATCGTTTGGCGTGAAATCCTGCTCACAACTCCTCTGCGCATTAAGAGAAACATGTTTACTTTCTTTCGGGATCCCTGTGTTTCCGAGGGCCATTTTCTTCCCGTGTCAGCAAAAAAAGCATTCTGCCATCACATCAGTCATTTAAATAAACGCTCCATCAACCCAACACCGCATTTCTGACTCGATTGCCTTTCCGATGGCAAATGCTAAACAGCAGTGGTAAAAAAAAATCAAGTAAACAATACATACTTGAGAGAGACATCGGCCCGAAAAGCGTTCTACATCGGTTGTTTTCGATTTTTGGGTCTGTGACATCACTCGGCATCCCAGGATGCCTTGCGTCCATCCCGCGCGGAAGATGCGGATGAAATGCTGCAGGCGAGAGAGTTGGCTTATTTTGGAACCACTTGTGTTCGCCCTCTAGGTCTACATTTATGACCACTCATTCGAACGTGATTTGTAGAATGAGCAGTCGATTCGATATTTCCAAGTGCGAAATAGAGTGCAAAGTAACAACAACATGGCTCGATTTGTCATCGAAGTGTGGCACGATAACTTTAATAATATATTGATTCAAAAGCGCTGAATTCTTTTAATCATTGGTTTTTATCTCTACACAACACTATCAGGAAATTTTGAAGAAAATTATTAATTGAAGCATTTAAATAAAGTTTCAATGACGAATAAAAAAAGAGAAATATTTATATTTTCTTTTTATTAGCATAGTTTGCTATATCTTTTCAAAAAACTTCTTTTAGTTCCGGAGGTTTTCCTAAAAATGGAATAGTGAGTTATTTCCATACATTTAAATTTCATTGGTCAGGCAACGTTCAAATTGAGTCTCAATTAATTCCATACAATTTAGAACGGGTTGCATATTAGAATAATGTTCTGCAATACTTTTTAAAAAAAACTTCTCATTTTGGTTGATTCCGAAATTTTTCCAGAAATTCGAATTGTGAATTATTTGCTTACATTTAAATTTCATCGGACAGGCAACGTTGAAACTGAGTCTCGATTAATTCCATACAATTTAACGCGGGTTGAATATTAGAATAATGTTCTGCAATAACTTTTTTTAAAAAGCTTCTCATTTTGGTTGATTCCGAAATTTTTCCAGAAATTCGAATTGTGAATTATTTGCATACATTTAAATTTCATTGGACAGGCAACGTTGAAACAGTCTCAATTAATTCCATACAATTTAACGCGGGTTGGATATTAGAATAATGTTCTGCAATAACTTTTTTAAAAAAAGCTTCTCATTTTAGTTGATTCCGAAATTTTTCCAGAAATTCGAATTGTGAATTATTTGCATACATTTAAATTTCATTGAACAGTCAACTTTGAAACTGAGTCTCAATTAATTCCATACAATTTAACGCGGGTTGAATATTAGAATAATGTTCTGCAATAACTTTTTTAAAAAAGCTTCTCATTTTGGTTGATTCCGAAATTTTTCCATAAATTGGAATTGTGAATTATTTGCATACATTTAAATTTCATTGTACAGGCAACTTTGAAACTGAGTCTCAATTAATTCCATACAATTTAACGCGGGTTGAATATTAGAATAATGTTCTGCAATAACTTTTTTAAAAAAGCTTCTCATTTTGGTTGATTCCGAAATTTTTCCAGAAATTCGAATTGTGAATTATTTGCATACATTTAAATTTCATCTGACAGGCAACGTTGAAACTGAGTCTCAATTAATTCCATACAATTTAACGCGGGTTGAATATTAGAATAATGTTCTGCAATAACTTTTTTCAAAAAGCTTCTCATTTTGGTTGATTCCGAAATTTTTCCAGAAATTCGAATTGTGAATTATTTGCTTACATTTAAATTTCATCGGACAGGCAACGTTGAAACTGAGTCTCGATTAATTCCATACAATTTAACGCGGGTTGAATATTAGAATAATGTTCTGCAATAACTTTTTTAAAAAAGCTTCTCATTTTGGTTGATTCCGAAATTTTTCCAGAAATTCGAATTGTGAATTATTTGCATACATTTAAATTTCATTGGACAGGCAACGTTGAAACTGAGTCTCGATTAATTCCATACAATTTAACGCGGGTTGAATATTAGAATAATGTTCTGCAATAACTTTTTTAAAAAAGCTTCTCATTTTGGTTGATTCCGAAATTTTTCCAGAAATTCGAATTGTGAATTATTTGCATACATTTAAATTTCATATGACAGGCAACGTTGAAACTGAGTCTCAATTAATTCCATACAATTTAACGCGGGTTGAATATTAGAATAATGTTCTGCAATAACTTTTTTTAAAAAGCTTCTCATTTTGGTTGATTCCGAAATTTTTCCAGAAATTCGAATTGTGAATTATTTGCTTACATTTAAATTTCATCGGACAGGCAACGTTGAAACTGAGTCTCGATTAATTCCATACAATTTAACGCGGGTTGAATATTAGAATAATGTTCTGCAATAACTTTTTTAAAAAAGCTTCTCATTTTGGTTGATTCCGAAATTTTTCCAGAAATTCGAATTGTGAATTATTTGCATACATTTAAATTTCATCGGACAGGCAACGTTGAAACTGAGTCTCAATTAATTCCATACAATTTAACGCGGGTTGGATATTAGAATAATGTTCTACAGTAACTTTTTTAAAAAAAGCTTCTCATTTTAGTTGATTCCGAAATTTTTCCAGAAATTCGAATTGTGAATTATTTGCTTACATTTAAATTTCATCGGACAGGCAACGTTGAAACTGAGTCTCGATTAATTCCATACAATTTAACGCGGGTTTAATATTAGAATAATGTTCTGCAAAAACGTTTTTAAAAAAGCTTCTCATTTTGGTTGATTCCGAAATTTTTCCAGAAATTCGAATTGTGAATTATTTGCATACATTTAAATTTCATTGGACAGGCAACGTTGAAACTGAGTCTCGATTAATTCCATACAATTTAACGCGGGTTGAATATTAGAATAATGTTCTGCAATAACTTTTTTAAAAAAGCTTCTCATTTTGGTTGATTCCGAAATCTCTCCAGAAATTCGAATTGTGAATTATTTGCATACATTTAAATTTCATTGGACAGGCAACGTTGAAACTGAGTCTCAATTAATTTCATACAATTTAGCGTGGGTTGCATATTAATAGAAATGACTTTCCAATTACTTAAATAGAAACGCTGAACTACATATTGCGTTATTAATGTGTTGCATATGAATAGTGATAGTATTCAAAGCAGAATTATAGAATCGTTGTTGTGTATCATAAGTAGTGACTGAAAACAGCCCAATATTAAAAGGTTAATAATGTGTAATTTCTTTTTTAAATTTGTTTTTCTTTTGAATCGTTATTTATCGTTAACTTAGGCATATAAATAAATTTTTTAATAATAAAATTTGGGTTCCTAGGTGTATTCACAATTGTCGATTGATATAGTAAACAAGAGAACATGTATTTGATCAAATGAAATCACAGTCAAAGTCTTGTTTTAGCCTTTATAATTGATAAATTTTAGTCACAATGCTTCTGCTGAATTAGGAATGAGTGATATCAAAATTTTAAAGTTCTATAAAAAAAAATTGCGACAATGTTATATATCTATTCATTTATTATGTACAAAGGAAAGAATTTTTTTCATTTCATTTCAGTATTTAGCATTTAAAAAACAGCAAATGAAAACCGATTTTAATGTAATGCCCTTTATAAAATGTGTACATTAATACTATTTTTTTTACATAAAACATTTTTAAATATTTGAAAATTCTCATTTAAAAAATTAAGGGGGAAAACCGTACACTCTTCCTGAAATTAGAAAAAAAATATTTTGCAAAAGAAATATTGATATTGCCAACACTTTTTATCAATAAGAATATATCTTATATTCGAGACTTTCACCTCGATTAATTTTCAGAGAAATATATTTTTTTAAATACGTTGGGGGGGGGGGTCCCGCAAATGGAGCACATTATTTTTTAGAAATTCACTTAGCCAGCAAATTAATGAAGCAATCTAACTATTTATTGTACGTATTACTCCAACAAAAATTAGTTTCTTAAATAAAATTTATATTACACAGAGAATTGCTTTTAAACACATATTTTATTTTCCTATGTAAAGAGTTCATTTTACAGTCAGATGTATTTAATTCAGTATATCTTTTGCATCGGACTGCTCTTCAGAAGAAAGATGACAGCCTGTTTCTCTACTGCTTCGGCATATGCTGTGTCCGAATGAAGCGAGCGTCTTGGATCACAATGTAGAGATGTCCTTCATCTGAAAGCAAACAAAAAACATCTGAATGGTGAGCGTATTGTCCTTCATATTTGCATCTCCTTTCAAAACGTGCATAATGTAAACGTAAAACAGTGACTTATGTTTCTTATACATTTGAATTTCCAGTAAAATCCTAAGCTTTTGTTACAATATTTTCAACAAATTTTTGGCATGCAGATCTATTATAGAAAAACCCGTGGCCTTAAGCATTTGTAATTCGACTAGGTAGCTCGTTAGGGCTCCTAAACTAAAAGGGGGTTACATTCAGATCAATTTAAAAACTTTCCTTCCCTATTTGGCAAATAAATAAATAAATTCTTAAAAAATACAAATTTTATTAATTATGAAATATTAAGATAATTTTAGCATATTTCATTACGTTCCTTAGTTCTATAGTATTTGTAATCACCGGGTAGTCTTGAGTCATCTCTATCATTACAAGTAATAAAGATAAAAGTGTGTGTGTGTGTGTGGACGCGTAGGTGCGGAGGGCTAACCGTTCGATCAACAGCTACTAAATTTGGAAACATATACTATAGAAGATATATCCCCTCGGAACGATTTTTTTTTAATTTCCATTAGAATTTTAATTCTTAAAAATTAGGTGAGATTCTGAATTTTTTTCGCCGTTACTTCCACAAACCTTGGAACACACAAATAACATATTTATATCAATTTAAAAAAATTTTAAATTATCTTCAATGATTTTGCTCAAATTTTTTCTAAATTAGGACAATTTTTAAAAATGATTTTTTGCTCTCATTTTCAAAAATAGATTGCATTGTTACCCTAAATTCAAACCGTCTTTTTTTTTGTTTCATTATATTCTTAATTCTATGAATATCTTTCCAATGTTGAAAGTTTGAGAAGTAGGATACTATTTAATAATCTGTGCAGTTTTGTTTACAAATAAAAAAGCAAAGTTATAAGGGACAAAACAAAGTTAAAAGGGACTTATTTCCATTCATATACGCAATGAACCATACATCAAAAAGATCACTGAAATATTACGACTTCAGTACGAGACAATTTGATAGTATCAGCAATTTAATCGAAATCAAATATAGCATATATCCTAGGCGAGACAGATGTGAGCCAAAAGTGACTCGTTAAAAATATGTAAAAGCAAAAACATTTTAACAAAGTTAATAAAATAAAATATAACTAAAATAAATCATTAACAGGCTAATTAAGTTAAAAGTGCATTGAAATGCGAACTTAAATTGACCGATTTATTAAAAGAAGGGCTTCATAACGTGCACTGCCTAGAGCCGCAAAGTTTCTAAATCTGTCACTGAGAGAACCGGCTCAATAATTTCCCTCACAAATGCCATAACTCATCAAAATTACGCCTTAACGATCGTTAATGCCATTGAAATTAATGATCTTTAATGACTTTTCGTTCTCTATTGGATCCAAATGAGAAAAAAAAATCCAGAATATTGGTGGGGAGAAAAATGTACCAAGAGGAATGCACTGCCGTTGATTTTCTCGTTTACCATATGCACGCTTTATTTTTTTTATATGCATTCGCGTATGCATTTTCCAAAATTTCCTTTTACTTTTTCCGGTTGAATCTAAAATTAGATACAGATTTATAATTTTAACGTAGTGATCATATAACAAAATTTAACTCATTTGATAGTTGCATATTCGAAGTATTGCATTCACATATATACGATTTGGCGCATCAACAGACAATCAAAATTAATTCAGGTCTGAGTCAAAATTTGTCTCAAATTCAATAATTTTAATGGTAAAAACCATTTGCCAAATTTCATCCATCTAGCAAAGACATAGACAGACAAGCATAGACAGACAGATAGACCTTCCACTTGTAGTTTTCATCGGATATCTTCTTTAATTTTCATGTAAGGCAAATATATCGAATTTAATACACATATCTCTTTCCTTTTTAGCATCAGTCACTTATGTAGTGTTCATAGAGATAATTCTAAAAAATGGGTTCTTAAACAAAGAGAACTTTAAATCAATGAGAGATTTTAAAATCTTAAAGTTGAATTCTTTATAATTGAGACATTCTTTTAAGTTTATGTATATGAAGTAAATACACATAAATACTATAATCATAAAAAAAAAAAAATGAACTCGAGATCCTTGCTTCAGATTTCCTTGAAGTGCGAAAAACACATTTTTGGGATTCTATCTGTCTGAGATCACGATAGATCACAAAACGAGTTGAGCTAGACAGATGAAACTTGGTAAGTTGTCTCGCCACAAAATTTACAAATTTCTATCAAAAAGAAATCCCGTTGTAGGAACTTTCTATTTGTCGAGTTCCCCTTTAAAAATAAACACGATAAGATCAATTTGTGAAGAACTAGAAAATGAAAATTAGGTACACAGTTTTGGCATCTAAATTTTGAAATAAATCCATCTATGTGTGTTGTGGCGTTTATAGCGTTGCCCAATGACTTTAATTTTTACTTTGGGAGCACTTTCTGTGATCTCTGATGCAGTCTTTAAAGTTTATTTTAAATACAGCAAAATCTGAAATATTCCATTAAAACTACCATACAATCTATAATTTGAACTAAATATTTTTTTCTGTATCATATTTTGGATGTTGGATGTTTGTGGCATTATTTCAAATGCATGTATATATAAAAAATTAAGAGTTGAATTTTGATATTGTTCGGTTAACTGAGTGCAAGCGAAAGGTTGTCAAATAATTTAGATTTGCGGCAAAAATAAAGGTCACCAAAATCTGCTCCAACTTGCGTACAAACCTAAAGCTGCAGCTTTTTTTTTTTTTTTTTTTGGCTTAAGTCTACATTATTTTGCGACATTTCGTTTGTACCTGGCTAACTGAAAAGTCCTTAAGTAGTAAATATAATTAAACAATATTCCAAACATTTAATCCGAGACATCGTAGCATGATAACGTTTTAGGTTCGAATGGTCTGTCTTAATATTCTTTTTAAAATTTCACTCTTCATTTTAGCAACGGCGATGTGCATACGAAAAATATGCATATTATTGCCCCAAAGCTTGCATGAATAAACACAATAACTAAAATAATGAAAACTAGTATTGTAAAATATACTTTAATATGTTTTTAAATATATTTAAAATAATAAAAAAACGAGCTAGTTGCCTAATCTCAATGACTACTTTAATTATATCAAATTTTGTTTCATAAAGAACCTCATGATCTCAAGATATGACAGCAAAGGTCGCCGGCTGCATCCCTTATCCATTTTTGAGGAAAATCGAAAACACACTACTCAATTGCTCATACTCTAGGGCGAAAACCCGCTACAGAGTTTCCGCCAGAGAAAAATTGTTTTGTCATATGAATGCTCGTGATCACTTTATGAATGATCGTCTATTCCTTCCTCTCTATTTTGCGAGATCTCAAACGCCACAACTGGAAAAATCTCGACTACTTTAAATTTGGCCACTTCAGACTACATCTAACCAATCCAAATGCTCTATCATAATTGTGCAACTTATAATATTGTAGCTATACTTTTATTACGTTTTTATTGTGATAAGATGTATTTCATCAAAGTTGACTGATTTTAAATAATTTAAAGAAATTCATTATTTAGAATAAATTAATTTTATTAATATTAGGCATCTTCGGATACCATATTAATAACATTAATGCAATCATATCGACGAACTTTTATGAAATGCATCGTATCAAAAGAAAATAAAGTGTTATTTTAAATAATAATTGCATAATAATTACAAATAAATTTGATAGGTTAGCTATACTTGCAAAGTGTCCAAATTAATCCAACTGAAAATTTCCAAAATCAGTTCAATTGTTGATGTTGGAGACTCTGTTTAACCCTTTAAAGGGCCATTTTTTTTTCTAGTCATTTATGTTAAAATATTTTTAGGCTTGAAATTAGAAAAAAGGGATTCATTTAGCTTATTAGATAAATTTAATTTGATTAATTAATTAATTTGGTTAATTAATAATTAAGTAACAAATCATTTGTCTGAAATAAAGAACTGAAGCATCTAAATTTCTGACTTACTAAAAAAATTTGTCAGAATTTATGCCAACCTACATAATTTCATGCAAAGATTGATAAATTTGGTGGGAAGCATACTTCTCAAGTGTTAAGTGTAATTTTACGCTATCTCTCATAATTGGAGGCTGAAGAAACAGATTACTTTTGATAACAGATCTAAGAGTCATGAGCTTTCATATGAGATAAAAATTTGTAAAATCGGTACTTAAATGTCTC
Source organism: Argiope bruennichi (assembly GCF_947563725.1). Classification (NCBI taxonomy): domain Eukaryota; kingdom Metazoa; phylum Arthropoda; class Arachnida; order Araneae; family Araneidae; genus Argiope; species Argiope bruennichi. Next base: position 113,345,360 of record NC_079153.1, on the reverse strand, counting down.
ATTTAATGGTAGTGACTCTTTTTTTAATTACAGTCAGTCGCCCCGTCACCACAGAACTAAGCCATATAAACTAGGATACCCCCGGACTGTCGGACTTTTCTCCACATAGATTATAGAGTGAAATAATATTTTAAAGATATCTCTCAGAAATAGACGGTGGTTGAGAAAAGGGCACCTTTGATTTGATGTGCATTCGTGTGACCTTCGTATAGAAATTGATGGAATTAATTTCATATGAAATAAAAAATTGGCTAAATCGTTCCAGTGTTTTTGGCTGAGCTATAATAATATTTATTGCAACCATGACTATAAATATTATTTCAGTCATGGTTACTTGTTTTTCGCCAATCATTTTAAATACATAGATGCTAGGCAAGCAATTGGTCGCTAAAGTTGGCTAGTACCTTTTTAAATAAGTTTAGTCTGATAGAAAAATTGATTGAAAATGAAATTTATATCACAGAAAAACTAAGTTTTCGATATTTAAAGCGATGTACAAATGGCTTTTATGCAGTTATATACTCAGAAGTTGTGGAAAACCTCTAAATTTTAATTTATCTTTAAGTAAAAAAAATATATAGCTAAACTTTCAAAAAAATTTCTTTTGTAAGCATCTCCTCCCAGTAAACAATTACCAATTAATTTTGATAATTTTAGGTTTAACTATCTGCTCTACAGAGCATACTGAACGATTTTTGTGTCAGTATTGCAGATTATATTCAGCTTATAAATAATACTATATTATAAAAAGAATTTGGATACACAAAGAAAACGGAAGCGTTCTCTTTGCTTATTTCTCGCATTATGCAAAGTAAGAGATTCATTTGTAACTCGTGGTCAAAAATGATTGTGCTATGTACTCCGCGCAACTAAATAGTCGCATTTGTCATCGCTAAAATTAAACAAGAGTTACTTCATTTACTGTCGATTTGTTCATGTTATTCATTCTGATGTTTTTCCAGCACATGACATAACCTGGTGTATATTAAGGGAGGAAAATTATTTCTACACTATCTATCTCAAATTCAAACAATTGCCACACTATTTTTCTCCAATTTCCACAAATATTTATTTTTAAAATATTTTATTATAACATTGATAATTTTTACATAAATAAAAGTTCTCCATATGCTACTTATTTAAATAAAAACAATAATTAAGCATTTATAATTGATCATGGATTAATTATAAATGCTTTAGAAAGAATAGTTTTTAAATATAATAAAAAATAGTTTTTGAGAATCACTCAACTTTATTTAAAAGTTTAAAAAGTTATTATTTTTTAAATTTGTTTCCTGGTTGTTTAATGGAGAAGCTGTTTCAGGCGTTTTTACTTTTTCATATGCATAGTATAGAGAAAGTATAGTATTCGTCGAAAAATTCGAACTCGAGGTTTTGACGAATCTCCACGTTTTAGACCTCCATGAATTCGAAAGACACACTTTTAACTCAAAATCGCTTTGAGCTAGATAGATGAAATTTGGTATGCGGTCTTTATACCAAATTTGTAGATTTCTATCAAATTTTGAGCAAACTCTGTTCAGCGGAAATATGTCTGCCTGGCTGTTCGAATATAATTTAATCCGATAACTGCGAAGCGAAGAGAGCTAAGATAAAACTCGATATAGATTTAACATCTAAGTATAGCCACTTGTCAAAGTTTGAGACAAAACCAACAACGGGTTGACCGTCTGCCACTTTGTACTTTTAAAACATGAGAACGAGATAACTCAAGGTCACAATGACTTAAATATATCAATATTAAATATATCAAATTTAAATATATCAAAAATATCACGTCTAATACGTGATTTTGTAACTACAAATGTAGTTTTGTGTCAAAATTTTATTTCAATCGTTTGGGGAAACGCGTCCAAAGCCCAAATTCAATTTTCGGATACTCTTAATCGCAAGTCAGGTATTAATCGCCAAATAACTCGCCAAGAATCACATGATAGATTCAGTAAAAATGCTTAATTCACTCCAAAGATTAATGTTCCATAATTATTGCACGCCAATGATCAAGGCGTTCTCTGAGATAACATCTTTCTTAGAGCGTATGCGAGAATGTTTTAGGAAGACTACTACCTCTGATTTTTTTTATTTATTTGTTTCGAATTGCGAAGAAACGCTGGCGGACAATATCTTGTGGTATTAATCTTCCTCTAAACACAAAGTTCAAGATTAATTTCAGGGGTGAAAACACTTCGATGAAATGCTAAAAGTAAACATTGTCGAAAGTGCTCAGTTCTGTCTGATTTATATTCCATTTTAATTATCAAGAAATATGCAAAAATCAAATACACAAAATAAATTACAAAGAAAGAATGCCAAACTGAACTGCTAACACAGATCAAATGAATCAAGCTTATGTGAAGTTCAAAAAAAAAAAAAAAAAAAAAAAAAGCAGGAACATCTATTTTTTCAGAAACGTAAATTTATTTCCGAAGCACAGTATAAAAAAGGCAGACTCGACTTTAAACTGTTTTCTTCTTGTTATTTGCCCTCTATTTTTCCTTCTCCAGATGATATTTTATTTGCAATGCTAATTTATGAAAATAACCTTTTTCAAAACTGAAATTTCAATACTATCACCAAGACAAATGTCAGTCATAACTAGCATGATAATAGACTTATTTCCTTTCAAACATGAAAAAAATTGTTCGGCCCATTAAAGAACATAAAAATAATTTTATACAACTAAAAAAATTGATATTTACAAATCTGGTTGGCAGATATACTTAAAAGTCAAGCCTCTCAAATTGTTGATTTCAAATCTGAATAGAAATGGATCGCGGTTACTTACATTTGAATATGATTAACACTGATCCTATAGTTGTCAAAAAATTTGAGAAAAATAAATAAAATATCTATTTGTTTAATAAAATGAAATTTGTATCAAAAATTTTGTCACTTTCTGTTATATATACGGGCCGAAAGGATATTCGTTGTGTATCACTTAGCATTCATTTGATATTCTTGGCATAGAATATTAAATTCTTTTTCTCACAAAATAAAACCTTTAGGAGTTGCAATTTATGTCTGTATACACATTTAATTCTCAAAAAAAATACTTAGGAATTATTACTCAGCCAAAATATTTTTCTTGGACTAGCGTGACAAAACATTAGCAAATAAATGGAGTAATTAAAAAATACATGCAACATTTTCATCAAAATTTAATGCTAAATTATATCTTTAAAAAAATTATTATAAGAATATTTTTTCTGTGTAATTTTATAAATTATTGGGAGAAGGGATAAATCAAATGATAACAAAAAATAAATCTTGCATTAGAAAGTCAGTATCTATACAGTCAAATAGATTAGATCATCTTTCAATGAACCTTTGCAAGAGAAACGTCCTGAATTTATCAGTTTAGTTAGACAATTGTTGATTAAATGGGTCACGTAGAACGCCTAATATTGGTTTAAGCGTCTATTGTTTGATTTCACTTCGGATTGAAATGGAGATTGCATAACAAAATGTCTAATGCGAATCGGCTATTTAGTTTGAGAATGCATTATTGAATCTGCTGTATGTGAACCTGTTAACAATGTTTATTATGTATTTAATCATAAACACGGAAGTCACTTTGCGATAGGCTCTTTGATGTCTTCAATTTAGTGATAAAAAAGATTCTTTGAAAAGGACAACTAATCTGTCAGCCACATGTTTCTGTAAAGAATGTACAACGGATCCAACTAATGTTTTGCTCTTACTCGGAGAACATCATCTAGGAGAGCCAGGTGTTAAATGAAAATTCCCCAACTAAGTTTGAAGAGCTACTGACAGCCGAGTCACGCTTTAAGGCAAAAGACTGTCATGCGCCCTCATCACAGCCACACATGCACACAGCAGCACTTCTCCTTCAAAATAAGAAAAATACATATTTCCTTATCTTGGCCTGGCAGGCACTCCAGCTGGGATTTTGCCTCTCTCCGCTATCGGCGAGATTGCCAGGCTGTGAGAAATGGTGAGAAAGTAATTACTTTTCAAATCATGCAAACTACAGTTAATGCAAGGCTGGTTTAAGTGAAGGACAAATTTGGGTGTTGAGTAAGTATCTTCCAGATTTCTTGCAGCGACCATAACGAATATTTAAAAATTTGTAATATTTATGAATTTGCAATGTTATTTTTTGAAGTGATAGGAGAATCAAAGTTGTAAGTTATCTGCGTAGGTTAGATAATATCTGTGAATTGGGACAAACATAGTTAAAAATTATATTTATAAAAATATTGCTTCTTGGGTAACAGATACTCATCATAAAAAAAGCTTACAAAATTTTTATTTATTCAAATTTAAATGAAATTCTAATGTCTTTCCTCAATAACTTCGGAGCATATGATCGTGCAAAAATCCTCTTTATATCATTTTGAAATTCAAAACGTTAGCTTTTCACTAATATGAATTTTATTTCTGAGAAATTTTTCATTCATTTTAATGATTTTAAAAATACTTTTTTTTATTTTATAATAAACATTTCATGATTTTATTTACTCCATTTATAATGCACACGCTTTGCAATAAGGTTAAATATATTTTTCTGTTTGTGCATGTTACCTATATTATAATTAAAAATAAATTTTTAAAAATAAAATAAAGACAACAATTCAATTCTAAAAATTTATCACAGTGCGATGTTTTAGACAAGAAGTTCGGATCTCCTTAAAAGCTTTTTCTTGTTTTGTTCTGTTTTGTGTGTTGTAGAACTAATAATAGGAAATGAGCCTCCAGTTAGTCAACATATCGAAGTTCGAACTCTAAAAGCCATAGACAGCATTTGTCAGCATTGTAAGACCTTGCAGGTTCAAATTCGTTGAATAGGTGCCCACAATGAAAATATTCCTAATCCATATTCAATTTGAAGAAATAACAACATCAAACTAAGGTTTTATCATCGTTTACGGCTGAGCAATGCCCCCGTCTACCCACTCCCCCATTCAAGTCAAATGTCTTTTCCAAAAGTTTTACTTTTCACAGACAGAACTACTATCATTTAGATTAGTTTTGTTTAAATCTATGTCAAGGACTTTGAAGAAGCAATAAATCAAGAGTAATCGATACAACAAATAAAAAAGCTCTAAAGAGTCCTTTAAATTATGTTTTCTTTTCAAAGGACGAGAAATTGAAAACTGTATTTTACTGGAAATTTTATTTAATTTTTTATTGAAAAATATATAATTGAATTCTGATTCAATCCTTGCCAATCGAAATAATCCATACCTATAAAAGGATTTGTGTGTATGTAGGGGGGGAGGGTCGCAGGTACGGTTTCTGACAAATCTATCGTAATTAGAGAAACCAAACTGAGTCATGGATGAAATTCATTCACAGGTTATCGCAATGGTGTCTCAATACACCTTGAAACCCGAATTTTATTTATTTTTTTATTTAATGTCGTTGGGTCATTTTTCTCGCGCATTTGCCCTTAGCAACATTTTTCACGATAGTCGGTAGAAGGCAGGTAATTATTGTCGTTCTAAAAAAATCTGTTTTGCACCTATCACATAATTTGTCGCATTTTAAGAAATTTTTAAAAATAGTCATTTTTTCCAAAAATTTTAAGAAACTAAAATTCTTGCTTCTAACATTCTGATTCCATAATCTTTTTCCAATTTTTGGAAAAAGATTGGAATCAAAATATTTTTCTCTGATTTAAAACAAGAATGATCAAAATACCTTTTCTTGCAATGATTTTTAATTAATTGTGTTCTTTGAGAACTCAAACACTTTCTTTCCTGATCCACAACAGAAACACAGATCCATATGAGGGGTTATAGTTATTCTTTGAGTTTCCAAGGAGCCAAACTGAGAATTATTATTTTATAATTCTTGGATTGTATTTATATAATCTAATTTCTACTAGCATCATCAAAAACGAACTTCCTAATTTCATTGTTGCTCTCTCTTTTTCAGAACATTTTCTTTTTCCTATTTATTTGTCCCACGGAGGGGGGGGGAATGTCGTAATTGAGGATGAGAAGCTTCCGGCAGGGTGGTTGGTTCTCGCCATCCTTATGGGTATACGAAATGGTGGGGTCTAGCTCCTCTCATCGATGACGAGACGTACTTCCTTAGGGAAAGGTTGTACCGCGGCCGGTGACGGCCTTTAGAACTGAACCACAGTTCTCATCAATGTTGCTGTTGCTGTGGTCTGCTTAATCAGATAAATTCGTGTGCCTCGCAGGCGGGTCGGTGTGGTAAGTCTATGACTTTTCTTATTCATTTAGATTTCTAAAGTCTAAAGTTCTTTAACCGACACTAATATCACGTAGAAAGATGCACGTTTAAATTCTGCTTTTTTTTTTTTCTTGTTTTCATAATGTTCTATTTTATGTTATTGCAATTTTGATGTCTCAGGTAGGTTCTCTTAGTTAGTTATAAAAACATTTACTATAATAAAATAAAAAAGAGACGAAAATAAAAAAAAAGAGAATTTCTAAAATCCATCAAAGTTAAGACATTGAAATATATGGTTTGCACGACAGATGCATTTCATTGGGATCTTTTCTGCATCGATCTAGTGACAGACCCAAAGATATAAAAATGTCTAACTGTCCCCAAACACTTCTTGAACAAGAAACAAAAAAAAATCCGTATTAATGTAAAATATATTTATATTATGATAAGATAACTATTCTTGAGTACAGGAAAATTAATCAAAGTATCGATGCCTTTCGAGCTTTTTAAAATACTGATGCATTCATGATGATCTTAAGTGTTCTGGTATTGTAACTTTGAAAAAAATCTGTCAACACGTATTTTTCCATTTCATTTTATTCCTTAAATACAAATTATAAATTACACTTCTATTTGTTCCATTTATCTCTAGCATTGTTCTATTTTTTTTTAAAAAAAAAAAACTCATTTTTATAGAGTTTTTACTTCATAAAAAAATTATTTGAATCCATGAAGTAAATCGTTGTATTGAAGTAATGGGCACATTTTAAAGCTATCCGAATGTCAATCACCTAATAAACTAGCATATTATAGAGTAGAGTAGAAATTATTAAGTGGAAATGATAATGGTTTGTGAATTGTGATGGAATTGTGATCTAGCATTCACTCGGCTCGATTTTTATCTCACAGGTAGACAAGTTTTTAATTATACTATTAAGAGAACCTTTTGTAGAAGAATTAGAAAAGTGTTGATCCTTGCTCTTCTTCTCTTT